>NW_008677713.1:10424-22987 GCF_000695815.1 Acanthisitta chloris | reverse complement strand
CTACAATCTTAAAAAAAGGGGACAAAATGATTTCTCATTCAGTTAAGACGATAAATGGGGAGTTAACACAACCACAAGAATCCCTGTTTTCCAATAAGTAATCTTGCCCAGCATGGGAGGCCAAGAATACTAAGTTATTCTTTTGCGGTCAGACAAGTTATACCCCTGACCTAGGAAACAGGTAAATATATTTCAGAATGGCATCCTATTGCTTCACAAAAAATTTATGGGTTAGGTGGTAAGGAACAGCAGTACCTCCAGAATTCTGCTGAAAAGCAATTTTTATAAGATGTAGGTAACTCACTGGATCTAGTTAAACTTTTCTTAGTTCACTTTCCTAGTTTTCTCTTTGCTTGTTTTAGAAGACACTCTATCATCAGTTCCGTTTCTTCTACTCCATCCACTAAAGAGGTACAGAGAGCTCTGTCTTTGTATTCCAGAGTTAGTGAGCCATCTAAAGAAAAATTAAATGGTGATTAAAGAAAGTGATAGAAGCATCAGCTCTGTGGAACTATCTCACATTTAACCCCAGTTTGTAGCTCTTAACTTGAAATACATTCTGGGCTTCAGTCTAGAGCTATCCCCCACGAACACCTAAGTATGCAATTATTCACAGGTGCACAGAAAACTACCTGGCAGGTCTGATGTGACATATATTGGAAAGCTTCTACTGTTTCGTAATAATTCGGAGCACAGAACAATCAAAATAAGCAGAATTGATTTTCTGACTGATGAATGAAAATTAATCAGTGAGTCATCTCAGCTGTAACATGAGCTGGTTTTAAATGATCAAACTTAATAACAGTTGCTAAACATGGGATCTGCTATTTTCCCTTTTTAATCAGTTCATTAGAATGCAATCCATTTTTAATCTCATTAATTCAGAGAACATCCTTGTACTTAAAATCAAGTTCTTCTGAGCATGTTCTAAGCACCACATTTTGCTGCATCTCTTCCAGTTCTTTGCAGTACAAGTTCATAAGACAGCTGATGTTTAAATACCCCTCTATACCCTGCTCATCAAGAGTATGGTGAGAAACATAAGCTATTGAGTCACACCTGAAAACTGAGAAAACCAAAAGATTTTGTTATGTAACTTCATGAGAAATATGGGTTTTTCTTCCAGGATTTCCTCTACTACTAGACTGAGTTTACTTATTTTGAGATAGGTATCTTTTTATTTTTAGCAAAAGTCTTATGAAGTGCATCAGTCCATGCATCTTGTGGACAAGAATTTAGTTATAGATTTAATGTATTATTACATTACTCTGTCACATTAAGCTTGATAAAAGTTTATGCTGAGAATACAAGGATTGCCCAAACTGAGATGTAATACACGATTTTGTGCAGGAAAAGCATTCAATTCCTTCAACCTTTCAAACCATAAACAAAGGGAATAAAATATTGTGGAATAGAGCCTTACACTCATAGTTGCTATGAGCTAAGTCCCTCAACCCTTATCAAGCCTCTTACACATTCAAATAACAAAATAATTGTAGCTTAGATTTTCACCAGAAGCTGTAGTTTAAATCCATCACTATGAAAGATGAAAGAAAATTTTTGTTCTCAGGCATCTCACTGCTGATTATCCTGAGCTGTCATAGGTGGCAAGGATTGCATCAACTCTTTGTTCTCTTCCTTTGGGGCTTCTTCTGTCTTACTTGTGGATTAGCCTTCCACCTTTTATGTGTAATTAAGTCACAAGATTTAACATCCTCTTTTCTTGTACAGGACATTGTTCTAGTTCAGGAATTAAGGAGTTACTTGTATAGTCAATGTAGATGCTTGTTGTTCACAGAAATTCAAAGTATACTAAGCAGGATGTAACCAGTATTTGCTTCCTGCTTCACATGAGAGAATTGGAAGGGCAAAAGTAAGAAAAACTTACGGGTCTAGATAAAGACAGATTGCCAAGTGAAGAAAAAAAAAAGAAAAGGCCCACACTGAAATAACAACCAAGTGATGTGAAAGTGTCCACCCACCACCTTTCATGATCAGACTGATGCCTAGATAGTCTCTGAGCAATACCTCCTTTGGAAAGACTGTATCCAAGTTTCATTGCTGAGCAGGATGTAATGTGGTACAGAATATCCCTTTGATCGTTTGGGGTGAGCTGTATCTCCTCTTGCCCAATTACAGCCTACTCTCTGGAAGGCAACGTGAGAAACAGAAAAGGCCTTGACTCTATACAAGCACTGTTCATCAACAGTGGAAACACTGTGTGTTATGAATGCTAGTTTAGCCACAAAATGAAAACACAGCACCACAGAAGCTGAGATGAAGAAAATTACCTCCATGGCAGTTAGACTCACATACATTGAGTTGCAACATTTGCAAACTGTTTATCTGTTCAACCTGCTTTATCTCTGCATTACTATGGACAGAAATGCTATTTGAGAAATTCTATCAGAAGTCCATGCTTTCTCCATCTTTCCTACTGTGGGAGCTGTTCTATAGCCTTGACTATCTTTATTGAATCCTGGATTCTAGACCTGTTTTGCTTCAGAGAAACAAAACTATCCTCTGTAATTAAGGTGCATTCAAACTTTGGATTTTTACAGTAGTATAACAATGTTCTTTAGGTTTATTCTGCATTAGTTTCACAATAACTTCAAACATGCACTTTGATTTTTTTAATTGCTGCTGGTTTTTATCCTTGTATGACAGGCCTTTCTGTTATAACCCTATATCTTACTCTTGAGTGCTAATGATCAACACAAAGAAAATAATTTTAGACATAAATTAGGAATGTTCCCCCCTCGTGTGCACCACTTGACATTTAGCAACACAAAATACCACTTGCCATTTTACTGTCCAATCACACAGGACTTTTTGTGATTCTTAACCATTAACCCTTTTCTTCAGCACCTTACTTATCATCATGATTTTAACAAATCACCTCATTAGTCTCTCCTTTTCCTAATAATATCTTAATATGTTAAATACGACATCTCCCAGGTGAAGTTCCTGTGCACTGCTTAGGATGACCTTTTACTTTCAGGATGTTTGTTCCTGTTCTCTGTTCTTAGCTACTTTTTAGTTATGCCTGAAAGAATAATTGCATATATTCTATAAGTGCCTTGACAGAGGAATCTGACAAATAAATACAGTTTGGGGAAATTCAGGTAGTTATATCATAGAATCATAGAGCTTTTAAGTTTGGAAAAATCCTTTTAGATTATGAAGTCCAACCATCAACCTAATACCACGCTCATGTTCATTATTATACCATGTCCTCAAGTGCCATATCCACACATTTTTTGAACACTTCCAGGGATGGTGACTCCAACTGTTCCCTCAGCATTCTGTTGCAATACTTGCCAACCCCTTCTGTGAAGAAAGTTTTCATAATACTCAATCTAAATCTCCCTAACAGAACTGGAGGCCATTTCCTCTTGGTCTATAGCTTGTTACTCAGGAAAAGAGACCACTCCCCTACCTGGATGCAATCTCCTTTCAGACAGTTGTAGAGAGCAATAATGTCCCCCACAAGCCTCTTTTTCTCCCAACTAAACACCCCCAGTTCCCTCAGGCACTCCTCATAATACCTGTGCATCAGACCCTTCATCAGCTTTGTTGCCCTTGTCTGGACACACTCCAGCACCTCAATGTCTTTCTTCTAGTGAGGAGTCCAGAACTGAATGCAGGATTTGAGGTGCAGCCGCACCAGTGTCAAGTAAAGGGGCACAATCACTGCCCTGGTCTTGGTTGCATGGTTTCTGATACAGGCCAAGATGTCATTGGCCTTCTCAGTCACCTGGGCACACTGCTGGCTCATGTTCAGCTGGCTGTTGACCAGCACCTCCAGATCCTTTTCTGCCAGACAGCTTTCCAGCCACTAATCCCCAAGACTGTAGTGTTGCATGGGGTTGTTGAGTATGCATATATTCATAATTTTCCATGTGTATTGAGTTATTCTTAGAATTTTAATACCATGAAAAGACAGGACTTCTCATTATCCAAGCAATGCTGAAATTTGCCCCAAAAGTTATGCTTACTTATTCCTACCAGTTCTATTCTTTGCCATTTATTATTTTGCTGATTGCTGTAATTTTTGATGCCTTGCTCCCTGTATATTCCCCTAAGGAAAAAAGAAAAGATATCATCTATCAGCCATCTTGGCCTTTAATTGGTTTAAAAACTGAAAAACTGTTCAGCCAGCTGTTTTCAGCTAGCTTTTTGTATGACAGTCAGAAAGTACTTATTTCATTGAAGCGACAAAATGCTTCCCAATTGCTTTTAGTATCATTAGTCACAGAGAAGTTACATGGACTAATCAAGTTATCCAATACTGAGCAAATAGACCAATGATATACATGTAAAGCTTATAAGAGAGAGAGAAAAAAACCCAGTATTGTCTCATATTTCAAATATTTTTCTGAACAGAAATCTGTAACTAAATAAGATATCAAAGCAGAATGAAATTAGAAGTGACTGAATGAAATAAAAAGAGGAATTTTAGAAGCCATATTAAACTACATAACAAGGAATTTTCATAGGATTTTCAAACTCAGAGGTTATCCAGTCTCACATAAAAAATAAACAAGAAGTAACTGATCTTATCAAAAGATTAAAATATTTCCACGGTCTCATCAGCTAAAAGAGGTGCCGAATTTGAAGATGAGAACATTTACAGGGTTGAAGAAAGAGCATATAAGTGTTTAAATTCCATGCCCTAAGCAGGTTTTCTGTTTCTCCAACAATTTTGTGAAAGCAAGATTCTCTACTGTGAGGAACTGACTTATAGCACAGGTTATATTTTATCGCTTCTGCAAAGACCTTCTTAAGAGGCCAGATTTGAGACACTGGTATGTGGTCTTGTTACTACAACAGGTCTCTCAGCACAGACATAAATAGCAGTATTGTAGAGGATACCCTACTGTCATATAAAATCATTATTGTAAACCCTTATGTTGCAGGACAGATGTAGCAACATTTCAAAACACTGAATAAGAAAGGTTTGGAAGCAACCTCATAAATCTTTGATTTCAACATTCTTCTGTTAAATGTGGTTGTACAATATAATCTTACCCAAATGACTACTGTTAAGGCAAGAGAGATAAAGACAAACCTATTTCTTTTGCCAAGTCTGGTTTAGGTACTTAAAGTATCCATCTGGTTTGGGGACAAACCATATCCACAGGTATATTTGCTGCAAAGCAGAACAAGACTGTTATCAAAGGAGATCTGCAGGTCCCTGTGGCAGCACAATGCAGCTGGGAGAAAAACTGAATTGATATGGCACATGCATCTAATAACTTGATTTCAAGCATTTGACATTTTTGTTAATTTTGTACTGTTATGTTAGGCTGGGAAACAAAAAAATACAAAAGCAGCACAATATATTTTCAAGAGATTCTGATGTGTGAATGCTGGAATGGTTTTCTTCTTTACAGTGAGTCTTATATGAATGAAATGCTGAGCAGTTGTTACTGAAATAGCCACATACAGTTTATTACAAGAAAATGAGAAATATTGTCACTTGTCTGCCCACACATTTCTGCCTAGGTAGTAATTTAGTTTGATCCTTGGTCTGTAATTATTTGACTTTCCAGTACACTACGGGATCCACCAATCTTTTCTCTACTATCTGCACAGACCTTGGAAAAGCACACACAAATCTTATAACAACATGCTTGGGAAAAAAAAAAAATCCAACATGTGATCCTGTTCCTTCATGTTAATTTCCTTCATGATGCATTTTACAGCAATCTCTGTGTTTCACTTTGTCACCTAGATAAACTGGCTGCTCATTGCTTGGATGAGTGTAGCCTTTGGAGGGTGAAAAGCTGGATGACTGGATTTCTTCATGGAAAGGGCTATCAAGCATTGGAACAGGCTGCCCAGGAAAGTGGAGGAGTCACCATCCCTGGAGACATTTAAAAGATATGTAGCTGTGGCACCAAGGAACTTGGTTTGGTGGTGGACTTGGCAGTGCTGAATTAAAGGTTGGATTTGGTATTCTTAAAGGTCTTTTCCAACATAAATGATCCTATGATTCTGTGAGCGGGCTTTTGTAGGTAGCTATCATCTAACCATGGATTCCTCTGAAAGTAATCACCACAGAGGCAGAAACTACTAAGCAGGAGTGTTGGACCCTTATAGAGTAAGGGAAGGCTGTCGTAAAAGAGAAGAAAAGTTTGTGACTTACTAATATCTACTATAACACAGAGATTTCATTCCAGTCTTGTTTCCAATGTTTTTCCCTTTCCCTTTTACTCATATTTCTCCCTACTTTACTTTAAAGCCAGAGCTTATAACAGTCTGTCAGGAACAGAAGTCCTATTTATACAAAACTTGGAGAAAGGATAATAGAACAGATGACCATGTTGAAACAAGCATAAGGGGAATGAGATGAAAGTGCAGCGTTCTTCAAAATGGCACGACAGACAAACATTGATGACCTTCATACAAACTGTCTCCAACGTGGGTGCAGTTACACCAGAATGTTTATTTTTAATTTTGTTCTCTTATAAAGCAGCAGCATTTTCCAATCTCAAAAAAGTCATCTCTGTTTACTCAGCTGTATTATTGCTATTAATCATTGATAGAGCATCATAAATTTGTACAATGTTTTACAAGTAGAGATATATTCTGTACTTAAAAGAGTTCAGGTACAGAAGACAAATTATATACTGATAAAACAGCCCCTGCGAGAATCAGGAGACATTACAATAGAAGAAACAAAATATATTTCCAGTGAAGGATTTCCAAGAGGGGTTAAAAGAAAAGGAAATTTTTCAGTAGAGCAAGGTGTTACTAGATAATAAATCCCTATCTAGTTTTGTAGTTAAGTGAAAAAGTTTGGTCAGATCAAACCAAAATGGTGGTAATTGCAAGTCCAAGAAAATTATTATGCTGAATTAACCTGAAGGGGGAAAAAATTTCCTATTAAATCTCATTTCTCCTATTTCTTTCTCTTTCCCAATTTTGTCTCATAAGTACCATTGAATATTACTCTGGCAGTCTCAGTAGCATTATATGAAAATAATTGTCTCTATTTCAAGTTAAGCCTTTTTCATTCCACCATGAAAAATTGTCACAACTAAAATGCTGACCTGTCTAGCAATTTCTTGAAAGTTTTTGTTTATTTGTTTCCTTCAGTTGTCTCAATGTCTTCATAATTTTACACTTTGATAAGTCTTTCACATCACCATTATGATTATTTAGGAAGCAAAATAAAAACAGATAAATAAGTTGGGGTTTTTTCTTCCTCTTGGTGATTAGGGGTGATGTGGAGCAGACTGAGAGATAAAGTACAAAGGACAGATTAGTTAGGAATTTCTGCGATAGAAGCAGAATTCAGGGCAAAAACTACAGGAAATGAAATCCTTTTATTTCAAATGAAGAAGTAAGAGAAACCTGTAGTACCTTCAAGATCTGAGCTGTAGTATAGCACACACATCTCGGAAAAAAAGTTGTAGGCAGAAGTACCTTTGCTGATTTGTTACTCAGACATTTAATGTATGTTAAAAATTCCAGTCATTGCTGAAATATAGGAAGTCATCACCCTTTCCTAAAGAGCATTTGTAGAAAATTCATTTCGCACAGTGTAAGTCACCTGTTCTAACACAAACTTGAAAAACACTTGTCTCCTGAAATGTCTTGACTCCACAAATTTTGAACATAAGATCTCACAAAACAAAAAGAAACCAAAACAAAAAAACCAAAACCAAACCAAACAAACAAAGACAAAAAATTTCAGACAAAGCAGAGACCACTACCCAATATGTTTCTCTGAATAAAAACAGAGACATAAACAGAGATTTCAGAGATATACAGAATGCAGATCTCCTAAGGAATCTTTCAGGCAGTACGGGAAAAGCTATAATCAAGTACAGTTGACCATGAATTGATTCCTTCACTTGAGAGTTTTGCAACAAATAGTGCAAAAGTTTTTGAAAAACAGTTTCTTATAAAACACCCTTCATTTCCTAAGGAGAACTATCCTTTCCACTAATGTAAGTATGGACCTTTTGTCAAAAACATTGGGGACCAGAATCTCCACTCAGATATTTTAAATACAGTATTTCTTATTAGCATAATTTTAGAACAGCTTCATTACAGCACATATGCTCACAAGCATGTTCAATTTCATAGTCAGGAGAAAATGGGTGTAAGATTCAAGGTAATTTCACCATCATAAGAGAAGACAAGAATACATTTAGCCATCTCTTCTCTATGTTGTTGCTAAGAGTTAAGAAGATCCAAGACTTTCATTGACAATACATTTTCCTTTCTCTAAAATTCTGTGGATAATACTGATTTTTAAAAAAGAACACATCCTGTGTCTATTCAGCAAACATAGACACCAATGAAATATAAACATAGCCCTGGGAAACCGAACAGCTGAAATTATTTTTATGTAGTTTTGGGGTTTTTTTTTGAGTACAGTCTTAATGTACTTAAAAGAAACCTTTCTGGACAAAACTGTCTGGTTTTGACTCTCATTGAACTTTGGCTTTTTTTCATGTTCTGCCTGCATGTATGAAGCATAGCTCTCTGTGCTTCCTGCAAAGCCTGACCTAGCTTCCAGAGATCATACAGTTTCTTTTTACTCTTGATCTCCATTTCAGCCAAGCTGGTCTTCTTCCCCACTTGCATGACTTACAACATAGTGGAATTGTCTGTTCTTGAGCTTCTCAAAGGTGACTCTTTGAGACTGACCAGCACTTGTGGAATCCTAAGCCCTCAAAAGCAGATTCCCAGAGTACTCTGCTACATAGCTCCCTGAATAGCTGAAAGTTTGCTCTCCTGAAGTCCAGTATAGAAACTCTGTTATCCTTTTATTCTCATTACACTGAAAATTTTAAACTCAATCATTTCATGATCACTATGGCCAAGACAGATACCTACCATCATATTCTTCACTAATTCACAGATTACATGTCTAAAAGGGCATCTTTTCTAGTTGGCATACTAAGTAACTGAAACAAGAAATTATCCCCTACAAACATCAAGAATTTCTGAGACTTGTTTGTCAAAGCAGTATGATATTCCCTGCTGATGTCTGTGAAGTTGAATTCTCACATAAGGACAAAGGATACTGATCCTGAAATTTCTCCTAACTGTCTGTAGAATAACTCATAAGTGTTCACATCCTGTCAGGGTGATTGGTGGTAAACACCCACTACTACATCTCCTTTGGTTTCCATCGCCCTAATCCTCACTCAGAGACTCTCAGACACATCAATGCTAACTGCAGGAGTTCTACAATCAAACTTCTCTCTTCTGTATAGTACAACACCCCTAACTCATCAGTCCTGCCTACCCCTCCTGAACAGCCTGTGGCCCTCCATCCCATTACTCTAGTTGTGGGACTCATACCACCAAGTCTCACTGATGCCAATATCATAGCTCTTTCATATATATGTAAATACTAAGACCAAGATGACAGCTGAGAGTAAATATTCCTGGGGCAAGTCATGTCATGTACTGACAGAGCTTTGAGAAAATGGACCTGTACTAGTAAGCCTCGAGAGGAAGAGCAGATTATACCAAATCATCTCTCCATAAAAAAGATTGAGAATGAAGTGCTTTGTTCATGGCTTGGTTTTTTTTTTAGCTCCTGCCTATAATCTTCATGCAATTACCACTTTATAAGTGTTCCTTTTTGGCACTAATTAACTCAATTAACGCTGATTTTCAATGTTGAAGATATCTGTGCTAACTCTCAAAATATGTTTTTACCCAATAACTTCTGTAGTTGTGTGTTGGGGCAAAAATGTCATATGTATGTTACTAACTAATTTAGCAGATTTGTCTGGTCAAAATGAAACAGCAGTTTCATTTTTTTTGTTTTCTTTTGTGCATTTTTCCAGATATTTCCTCTTAAAAAAACATTGAATAAAGAATTAGACTTTAGAAGGGTAAGTGTCCAAAATATTTTAATGGAAACTTTAACTGATCATTTTCACTTACACAGAACTGAATTATGTATTCTTTGCATAAGTCTTTTCATTTTTTTGTTCACAAGACCATGAGACCTTCCTTTGGACTTGATGATCTTTAAGGTCTCTTCCAACCTGGTTGATTCTATACAATTTTGAAATTTGAAATTCATATATGATTAACAATACTCTATAAACTATCAAACTTTCTCTATTGAGAAAGAGGGGTTTTAATCTTACCTATAATCTTTTTATCGGTATTTGCTTTCTTCAAATTTCTTCAGCTTGCAGGAACTGAATTTACACTGAGAATGCTGAGTAACCACCAATTGCATTAATCAGGAAAAGAAAAAATCTCCACACCATAACAATTCAGACACTGGTCTTGACAGATTCACTAAACTTCTCCAGCAAATGGAATATAAATCTATCAATATATTAAAATGAGTTGAATGAATGAATGACAGTTAGTACTTACTGTACAGCTAAAAATAAGGCAATAAGAATGGCAAGAAAATAAAGAACTTCTGAGTTGTACCCCAAGAGAGTTCCTCAAAAGCCTGGCTGCCGGGAAATGTGGTGAGTGCTGTCAATTCATTTTGTGAATCTGTCTCTGACCTTCAGTAGAAAAGAAGGCTTTAGAATAATACTTCTAAATGCAGTTTTGAGCTAGCTAGCTATCTCTCCACCAGGAACAGAAAAAAGTATCACTCAGTTTTCTAATTAACTATGACTCATCACCAAATTAGAACATCAGAGGAGATCCACACCATAGCCACACACATATAGTGGAAAGAGGGGGTTTGAAAATCTCACTTTCCTGAGGTTTAAAAGGGAATCTGCACAACAGATAAGTCCAAGAGGGGGTTTGAAAATCTCACTTTCCCGAGGTTTGAAAGGGAATCTGCACAACAGATAAGTCTTTTTCTTCTGGTGAAAGTTCAGATAGAATTATATATCTTTTGTTTCTTAAAAAATAAAATAATATTCAGGCATATTTACTGTAACCCACAGACACAACTTTTGCTATTCCTAGTAAAAGGTCACAGGCTTTGTACTAACAAGACAGTGCAAAATTGCTGGAGTTGATGAGGTCTATGTTGTCCAGATCTAGTTTTAAGTTACTTTAATGGTGGTAACAATTGTGTAACAGTCAAGGGACTTTTGCCTTGCCTGCTTCAGCTTAAGTCTTTGAATACCTCATGTGATAAGGGCTGGTTTAGGCTGCTGTTTAGCAAACAGTGAGAAGTTGTGTTAATCAGGACAGATTATTACAGAGGTTTTGAACTTTAACTGGAACTCAAGGAGAAGGAAGCAGAATATATTAGACAACAGAATCAATAAACCCAAAAGAATGCAAAATTGAAGAGGAGAGAAGTCTCCTTGCAAACACCACATACCTTCAGGCAAAGGACTCAGGACAATGACGACTTATGGTAACCCCCTCATCACCACTGTTCTTCCTGAGAAAGACAGATCCTGTCAAATTTAGGACCCAGAGGGACACTGGAAAGGTAGATACAATACTGGAGAAAATGGGCAGATACTAAAAACTGTGCCTAAAACAATTTTACCTGTATAATTTGTGAGGCTTTTGCATATTAATTTGGACTCTGTCCACATTATTGCACCTAGATATGTATCAAATCTTGTATTACAATAAGCCTGTTAAAATTTGATTTGATCTAAGGGTAAATTATTGGCTCCAGTTATAAGCTGTGGGGTTTCTTTGCCCCATTAGGATTTTGGGAAAATTTTTCAAAATTGAAATAATCCATTCATCTCCCAATGAAACCAAAAAATGTCCTGTAATTAATCTGATACAATTTTTGTGGTAAATGAGGGTTATATTCCATTATATACAAGATCATGGAGTGCCAAATATGTAAAATTTTGTATATAAAACTCTACTGCCAGGTACTAGTGAGTAGTCACACTTCAGGCTGCAGCGTATTGATTTTTTTAATAAAGCTTTCTAAGAATGAAAAAGTTTGTTGCAATATGGAGGGGAAAAAAATCAGTTCCACAAAACATATACTTTGTAATTTTATGGTAGGATGGCAGATTGAAAAAGAATAAAATTCTTTTGATAGATCTTGCACAATATAGACTGCACAACATAACCATCACCTGGGAAACATGTAATGCATAGTTCAGCTGTGGGAAAACTATATGAAAGACCAAAATGTCTATAGGAAAACATCGCTTATAACATTAATTTGACATGACAAGATTTAAACATTTTAATCAAAATATTAAGACACTCCTCAGAGTATGATTTTGTATTTTCATCACTCTCACCATCAAGACCAAGAGTTTGCATAGATCATTTTCCAGGCTTATTTGAAGTCTAGTCATGAGAATTACATGGATACAGTTTCAACACCATATACCCTGAGAAACAGTGAAGACTGCACTCCTACTTTGACCTTTTCAGTATTCTGTTATTCAGACAACCACCACCTCTGTTCTTTACAATTGCATGACCCTGTGAGTAACAGCAAAAATCTAAAAAAGGTCAAGTCAGTATAGCAAAGTTCAGTTTGACAGAATAGGCTAGACATTCAATCCTAGATAGAATCTCTACCATAAAAACCTTTTAAAAAAACCCTAACTAGTACAAGTAGCATCACAGTACAATCCCTGGAATGTAAAACAACTTCCGGTTGAAAA
>NW_008677713.1:0-10397 GCF_000695815.1 Acanthisitta chloris | reverse complement strand
CAGAGAACCTATAGTGCTGGACCAGGTACCAGAATTGTACCCATGGACAGCACTTTTGTAAATAGTTCCTCACCCAGCAATGTCTTCCTGAAAAATAAATGGGGAGAGTAAGTTATAAAAAAATTTAACATGGTGTAATAAAATGGCTTTTAAAATGAATTCACGTTATGAGATTATGCACAGATGTTGTAGATATCTTTTTTTTAGACTATTAAAAAATTCATTCTTAGACAATTAATTTCTTTTTTTTAATATACCTGGACACAAACTCTAAATGAGAACACACATATCAAGATCCTTATACTCCTGTATAATGCATTGCAAATATACTTTCAAACCAGAAGTAAAGATGCAGCTACTCAGACCAATGTAACATGAGAGAAATTTTGTAGATATCTTTTTTTTAGACTATTAAAAAATTCATTCTTAGACAATTAATTTCTTTTTTTTAATATACCTGGACACAAACTCTAAATGAGAACACACATATCAAGATCCTTATACTCCTGTATAATGCATTGCAAATATACTTTCAAACCAGAAGTAAAGATGCAGCTACTCAGACCAATGTAACATGAGAGAAATTTTGCCAAGGCAAACAAAACACTCTCTCTTTCTTTAACATTCACTCAAATTTTGAGTATCAGTGCTAGAAATGAATGCTGAAGAAGCCGCATAAACGCATTCATCATTCTTGTTGCCAATAACATCTACACAGACCTTGTAGGTCCCAAAGACAAATCAACTGTGATTCTGTGAACTGCTACTTGAATTTATGGTTTTATGTAATTGGAGGCAGGAGAGATACAGCTGGCATCAGTGTTGAAGCATGAACCCGAACACTGTTTAAGGATGACTTTCCATAAGAATCTGCCTTTTGTTTTTTTCTGGTTTTGTTCTGAGGGAGAAAAGAAACATTCGTGAGAATGTGAAATTTTAAAGTAGAATACTAATTTCTTCCTGGTTCCATCTGAACAACAAATCTAAGGCAATGTTAGCTGTTATCTACATCAAATCCCTTAAATCTTTGGACAAGATTTCTTTGGTCATGACTTGCACACAGGAACTTTATGCTATGGTAGAATGTAAAAAACACTGTGACAACTTTTGTTTCTGTGATAATAGTGAGAGTATGCATAAAGCAATACAATGTTTTCTAGTTAGACTTTTTCTCTTTCCTTTGTCCATGTGGAGCATAGCTATCGTAGTAATGGTACAAAAGATCGAAGAGCAAACAATATCTCAGCTGTTCATCCCACATTCCGAAGTTTGAGAGCTGCATATCTTAGGCAGGGAGAGATTTCTCAGGGTGCCTGCATTGGGAGGAATGTGTTCCAACATTTTGCTTTGATTACACCTATAAATACATGGGGTCAGATCCTGTAGAAACAGCCCAACCAAATCTTGATAATTTCACATTGAGATGTGGGTTACAGGTAGAATTCAGAGATTTCCTTTTCTTTTTTTTTTTTTTTTTTTTTTTTTTTATCAAATTCAAACAATATTTTATGCTAGCTGTTGCAAGTTCTAGCCTGCTAAACTGAGTGTCTTATTTCTAGTGGACAAGTATTTTCTCATTAGCCATTCTCTCACTTCTTAAAGGCATCCTTATTAGATATTAATGTTGATGCACTTTTGTTTGTCTGTTTATCACTTATGGTACATCTCTTACATGTTCTGTTTTGTTAAAGATGTATGGCTAACCAATAGAGAAAAGGGCTGTCTCACTGATTATTTGGATTATATAGATTTCTCTACAGGGAAGGGACAGCAGTTTATAGATGAAACATCAATCAAGAACATCTGGGAGAAGATTCTGGGAAACTGACTAGAGAAAAAGGAAGAGGGAGAGAGGAAGGAAAAGCTCCCACTGCAACAGAAGAGTAGAACAGGAACAAGAAGCAGAGACAAAGAGCTGTGAGGCTGACAGATGTGCAAGACCAGGCTTTTAAAAACCCTCCAGGGACAAGTGCTTGAAAGTTTATTTCTAATATTTCTAAGATGGATAGCAGTTTTCTCTCCATCCGTCATGGCATTAAAAAGAAGGAACTTCTGTTCAGCAGATGTTTCTGCCCTTGATACTTGAAGAAAATAAAATCAATGTTTCACATTACTGCAAACTAATTATGTGTAAAATTAGAACACAGTTAGGTTCAAGACTAAACTAATGAATAGCTAATCTAGAAGACAACTGAAGCATTTAATGATCTTCAAACAAGAGAGTGCTCTTCTATGACTTGGAAAAGGCACTGTATTGAACCATTGGCCTCTCAGAGAGGACTAGAGTCATGTCCTACTATTTTAATGGTAGCATGTAGCTGCAGAAACTCCAAGAGCAGCATTTCTCTCTTGAGAGAACTGGCCATTTGATAGAGTTTCTCTGTATGGTCCCTTTAAAGACTAATTTATTTTTAGGTTCTTCAGGAAGTAGTGTACTAATTAAAGCATTTAGCATGAAACTTGAACCAGTTTTTATTTATGGGGATGTTTCCTCTTTATTGGAAACAAAGAGAACCATCTTCTAAGAACATCTGTCATGCTGGGCACTGAAAGGATATTGAGAAAACAGAGCACTTTGCAGAAGGAGAAAAATCAAGTATAAACATACAAATTAAGTCTGGATTTCATCAGATAAAATTTAGATATTTGAAGGTTTTCTTTTCATACATTAAAAAGAAAAACCAATCATTAGTGATTTATCAGAGAAAAATTTTGCCTCTGATAGATCAATTTACAAATGTGTTGCTTGTTAATAACTGGTAAGCTGATTATAATAACCATCACAAGTGTTGCTATTGAGTAGAAAACTCAGTATGAAATAAAATACCTCCACAACTTTCAAGAACATTTTCGGGGGTTTTTTGTAGCATAAGGTCCTTATAATGTTTTGTCAGTTAGCAATTTCCAAATGAATAACAACAATATGTAGTTCCTAGGAATTTCTGTGTATCCATTCCATTGTTCCATATATAAACATTCATCTCTAACTTTACTATTGCACATCAGAGAAGCAGCAGATGTATTTTGTTTATAAGCTGTTTAAGTAGTCCCACACAGTCACTGCTTGTGGGAATAAATTTCTATACTAGACAGTTACACTCAAGTTACAATGCAGTGTAAGCACTCCATAAAATTCATACAACAAACCTCCCAAATCCATAGTGAGAAGTAAGCCTCTGAGTCTGGCAGGTAACAAAACAATTTTTTTGTAGGACTTGATCTTATAGAAGCAGAATGTGAGCAGAGATTAAAACATACACAGTCACAGACATTAACAATACATGTGGTTTAGAGGACAGAAAGGCAAAAACCAGAATATTCTGTTTTGCAAGCCAAATGAGATGTTGACCTTTCTGGAGCAGATCTCTATTTTTAAAAAATTCAGGTTTTAAATAGAGAAGATCTGGTTGGGGATGTGAAGGCTGAAAGCAGTGTTGGCTGCAGTAACCATGAGATGTTAGGGTTCAGGATCCTGCTATGTATGAGGATGGCAAAAAGCAGACTCTGGCTTCTTCAGGGGTGTGCTTCAAAGTGTCCTGTGGGATAAAGCCTTGGAAGCAATAGGAGTCCAAGGAAGCTGGGGGAAATTCAAGGATCAACTCCTACGGGTTCAGTCCATCCCAATGAGCAAAACTAAAAACTGCCAGGCAGCCTACATGAATAAGCAAGGAGCTCCTGATAAAATTCAAACATAGCGACGGAGAACAGAGAAGGTAGAAGCAGTGACAGGTATGGACTATAGAGACACTGTTGGAGCATGGAGAGACACAGTTAAGAAAGCCAACACACACCTGGAGTAGAATCTGGTGAGGGATAACAAAGAGAACAAGAAGGCATTTGATAAATACGTAAGAAGCAAAAGGAAAACTAGGGAAAGCATGGCCCAGTTGCTAAATGGGTCAGGAGCACTGCTGACCCAGGGCATAGGAAAAGATGATGGAGTATGGGCTGGATGAGCAGGCAGTGAGATTCAAAAGCTGCCTGGACATAGTCCTAGTGAGCTTGTGTTGGCCACTCTGCTTGAGTAGGGTATTTTTACCAGATGACCTCCAAATGTCCCTTACTTGTTCTGTATGCTGCTTGATGTGAGAAACTGAACACCTCATCTATGCCTTCTACTGTGAGCAGTGTTGTTGATCTTTTTCATTATCATCATCTTTTTTAGATGCATCAAACCTATCAAGATTCTTAAATGAAAATGAGAAAAAAAAAATTCAAGCAGGGCAATACATGTCTGTTTGGAGGACTACAAGGGTAAAGAATCTGAGATTTTTCAGAACATTATTCTGTTCCCAAAAGCTACCAAGTAAAAATATGGTTTGGTTTTTCTTAATTATTCCTTACAATACTTTTGTAATTTCTATTGTCAATGGCTTTCTTCACTCACCCATAAATCTGTGTTTTAACTAAAGCAGACAACAGTCTTTTGCCATACAGTGACTTTTTGATGGAACCACATTAAGGACTCATGCTGTGCATGTTTGAAATTAAATATTTATTCTGGCTTAATAGCTGTTATAGAAGAAAACTTGTTATGATAGCAGAATGATCTGATGATGATTAAGGGTTTAAAACAAAAATCTGCCTTATCAGATCTGTATCAAGAAACAAGCAAGAAGCAGTTAGGTCAGTGCAGCGCAGGTAAGGAGATTTACAGTGTTGAATCTTCAGGTAGCATGGCACTTATTAATGCTAGGATAACTATAGCAGCTTACAGAACAAACCAAGGACTTTCCAAATAGTTAAAGACAAAAAGTAAATTAAAAAAAAGAGGTAAAAGTCAGCATTACTACAAGTTTTTCCTATCAAGAAATGTTAAAAATATCAGAATAAGAAAACTGATAGGGTTGCTTATTCTTCCATTTCTCCATGTGTAGAGCAATCCCTAGTGAATATCACCATCAAAAGTCTTCTACTACAGGAGAAGCAGCAGGGTATTGTGAGGTCCCTAGCCACTGAAGATATTCTACTCAAAGAGCATGACACAAAAAAATTATGCCCCAGGTTGTTCCCCTTCAAAATAAAACAAACAAACTTAATTTTTCATTTGGATATAGAAACGAAGACTTACTGAAGTTCTCCTGTGATAGGAAACTCAGATTTTAGCTATCACACCACTCTGGAGAGACCCACTCAAATAAAGGCTTTTGCTTTGTATGCAGTCTGATGGGTAATTTCTCTGCAGAGTATGTAGTCTGTATCACTACAAAAACGGTTAGTTTGGCCTGAAACTGAGTACCACAAGGGACTACCCTCTCATCAGCATCACCCTTATCAGAAACTTCGGGATTCTGTGCTGGTTTTTAGGAAACATACTCAGTGGTTCAGACTCTTGGGCCCAGAAAGTCACATAATCACCACTGTATTCTTTTTCTTTGGCTTGAAATTCCACAACAGGTAGGAAACCTGATTTAATTCCTATTTTCCAAGCAAAAGAATTAGGTGGAAGCAAAAACTTTTACAAATAGCATCATCAGTGGTTTAACTAAACATTCTTAATATTTCTTCACAAGTTAACGAATCTGCAATAAGTTGCAATTAGCATACATCTTCTAATAGTCAGTACTAATCTCTTGTAAAACACCATGTAGTCTAGTAAAAAAGCTACTTAAATTTTTTAGTCGTTTGAGCAGGGATGACATCCAATGTGTAAAAACTAACTGAATTATGCTTCCCATTTTGCCTGGAGGTGCCTGGAAAGATGTGCTCTTACATGCTTAGCCGTATTTTAAAGGAGGTACAAGAAAAGGTACTTCTTCTGTAATGTTAAGTGAGACGAAAGCTTTCAGTGTTTTTAAAAAAAATAAATCTTGCATCTTAAATATCCAACTGAATCTTCACTTTTGTATTATTCATGAAGCTGAAAAAACCTCATATAATCCAAGAATCTCCAATAATTCAGTTGATCTAAATTGCTTTTGCTTAACAGTAACACAGTTGTTTTGTTTATTTTGCTTAATGTATTCATCTGGTTTGAACAGAATGAAAAGTCATAAAATTTGAGTTTACCTTGTCACAGTCACTGATAAATTGTTTCTGTATTAAGGAGGCAGTATTAAATCCTATATTGCTCTCCTGTAACAATCTCCTAGAAGCCCTTCCATTTGCCAGCAGCACACCCTTTTTGCTGCTCATAGCAGAGAGCACATCACTCCCATGTAGTTCAGCTCTTTGGTTGCCGTGTGGCAGCATCTTCAATTCATAGTCAAATGACCACTTAGCTTGTAAATTAGATTTCCACATTCCATGTGGTTCACATTATAGCTTATTAGTCAAGAAACAATTATGTCATCGTGTGCACCACTGAGCTAGCATAGAGATGCTTAAACCATGGGCTCAGAGCCAGCTCATTAAAAGCAATTGTGTGAATTACACAACTGTATTACAGATTCAGTGCTTTGTAAAGAGCTGGCGACCTACCACTGGCACCAAAGTGATGGAACAACATGTGGTGCTGTAAGAGGCTTGCTTTTAAAAAGTATATGCTACTTGAATTGATTTAAAAATATGGGGGTGAGGGATGGATAGAAGTAACTATATTATTCTTTGTTTATAAGAAATATTCATATCCTAAAGTAATTCCTGTAGAGAATCATAAATGAAATTTAATCAAGATCTTTATGGGTAAGAAATTATGGATATACTTAGGAATGCTATGAAACTGGGTAGTTTATTGTGAGCCTCAGTGGAAACTGAAACAGCACATAACAGCCTTTAGTAACAGCCTCCAAACCAGGCTTTTTTTTCTCTAATACTATGTTTTAAAACCCATCCATGCCTGTATGAGAACTAATACCAGATCAAAAATTTTAATTTAAGCGATTTATTTTGAAATGTTATAATCTTTTTTTCTCTTTTGGGCTGATATCAAGTGAAAATAATTTATTTACTTTGCCCTTCCTTTCTCTTAACCCATAGTGGATAGCAGAGTAGATTTTTATATCTCTTGTGGATTATATTTTGTTGGGAATTTTTTCTCAAATGACTTCCTAAAAGTGGGTTCCTTGAATTACCTTTCCTGTAGGTTTGGAGTTTATTTCAGTATATGTCCTTTCAGCAGTAAAAGCTCAGCAGGTCTATACATACATATGCACACACTTATACATATAGACATGTAGAAATACCACATTTTCAAATCCTCTAGGCTCAGCCATCTTTGCTCTTTCTTTCTGCCTGTCTTAATGACATTTGTGTCATTGTACACATATGATGTATATATACCAGGCATATATTTAGAGAGAGTATATATTCCTCTGTGTGTGTGTATACACAGAGAATACATGAAAATGCAAAACTACACTATGGTAAAGTGAGAAAATGCTGCCTCCTTGTTACAAACAGGGTTTAAAACTTTCAAAAAAACCAGTAAAATCATCCACCAGTGATAAACAACTTCTACAAACCTTGAAAAATCTTATGGGGATCCCCAAGCTTGATAGAGAAGACATATAGCCAAGTCAAATTTATTCTTAAACCAGACATACTCAAAGATCCTGAAAGTGTACTGATTCTTGTGTGGGTTTCTAACAAGCAGACAAATTATTTTACAAAATGTAAGTTTATTTTGATATCTCTAAGTACTTTTTCTAGTAGAAAAACTCCTAAATGATCCCCATAGTCAAGAATCAGCCCTTGTTGCAATTGATAAAATTTTCAAAAATTGTTTTTGTAAGGCACAGTTCATTTTAATAATTTCCAACATCATCAGCACTATCCTATCTGAGTACCAAAATATCCCTGACAGATTGGGCATATCTAGCCATGCCAGGAGCCATCAATGCAAGACTCAGGATTAAGAAAGTTTAACATATTCCTTGCTGGCACCCTGAGTTTGTTCACATATGTTTTACATATACACTTTACCAGCACCAAAAGTCTTCAGAAAGTGCCAAAGATATCACTAGCTTCTTTAGTAGTCATAGTTTCAGAGTTGCTCAAAGAATTTCCCATTGGAAAAAAGCATTCAGCATTATGACATTATTGGATATCATTTGATTGCTAAACTTTATTTGAGATCTTGTTTTGCAACCTCTTTAATCTTCCAGATATTCTACAGAATGATGTGGGAAGGGGAAAAAAATCACAGCACAAAACAAAACCCAAGCAGACAACAGCTAAAAAGACCTGTGACTTTTTTTTTTTTTTGTTTTGTGCAGACTTAAATGTATGGATCAGCCAAATTTTAAATCTGCATTGCATATGTTTCAAACTCAGCTCTTCCAGGAATTCTTTTGCTGTTACAATTCAAAGGTCTGTAAGAAATTATAGGAGGTTTGACTATTTCTCAGGAAGAACTTAGAATATGGAAACATTACCGCAAATACTGTTTCAGAATCCTGGGTTTATATATTTCCCTCAACATTAAATAACTGTGCTGAAGTCTTTATCTCTTATAAATACTTATGAACACACTGAAGCCCTATATTTATGTACAGGAAGCCTCAGTGAGTCAAGGTACATAGAAGGTTTGATTTTGTTGCATACTAAACAGTTGGGTTTCTCACATGTTCTTTTTCAACACCAAATTTGGTTGAGGCAGAAAGTATTTATCTATGTGTCAAAGACTTATGAATACCCAGGAGCACAATACATGCTTTAGTGAGATCATTATACCTTTTTCCTCCAAAACACACTAGTTCACTTTGAAGAATTAATTAGATCTACATAGAACTCTACACAGCAAGTGTGTAAAACTGCTTCATGGACTGGGTGATCAAATTCTAAACTTAAAAGGTTCAAAAGGCTTTTCAAGTATTTTACAATCCCCACTGTTTTGTTTTCCTTTGGTTTTAATTAGTTATACAAATCCAGTACTGGATGTAGCACTGATTTAAGCACAGTGGCCTCCATACTTCCAGATAACATGTCTGTGGCAGATCTTGCAGCCTGTGTGATCCTATGGACTTCCACGAAGCTTTAGCAAGAGGCATCTTAGTAAGGAGGATTGACTGTGCTACATTTCAGTGCTGGGTGAATACTTTTGGCTTTAAACACAACAGCTATTTGAAAGTGAGAGTAACATTTCTTCTCCCACAATGCATACAAGGACAAGCCCCAAAGCCTGGAAAATGCTGTCAAGGGACTCCCAGTTGCTAGATTTCAACTAGAATATCAATTTTACTGCAACCAGCTGCTAGCAGGTATGATTCTTATACAAAAGAAAGTTTTCTGCAATTTTTCTCCATAGACTGAAAAGCAACAAAAAATATACTTTATGTCTTAAACTAACATTACTGAAACATGAAATAATGAAGTGAATACTTTTAAAAAGAAACTTTCTTAAGTTTTAGTGGAACTAGTTAACAGCTTTTGTTCAGAGCTATCAATTACTTTACTGTTTTGTAAGGAGAATTAATAGTGGGCTGGGTCCTAGGGAAGCAGAGACTTCTCACTTCCTCTTTTTTATCCCTAAAATATAGCTGCTTGCAATTCCAAATCGTCTGAAGCAACAGGACCACCACCCAGAAATATATCATGGAATGTTAAATCAGCATACTGGAGCACAGTCAGAACCACAGCCACAGTCTTTCCTGAGCAGCTCTGACACTATGTGCTTTAGCATTTCAATCAAAGAGATGTCTGAATCTTAGAAGTGTCACAGCTGAGGATTATTTTTTTTTTTTAATGGACTGGTAGATTACTTGATACACTTACTCATTTCACAGATTAGGCAAGAGTGCTAGATGTAGAAAAGAAAGTCTTTAAGCCTGCAAGCAGTGGAACTGGAGTAAACAAACTAGTGGCAGGGCTTGCCTTCTGTTCAAGGAAAGGGAAAGAAGAGAAGACAAAACAGCAAATGTGGTTACATTCAAGAAAGTGATCATGACACATGATGCTTTCAGACTGAAGTATTTTATGTTTGTTTCTCCCAAGTTATTTTTCTTTCCCACAGCTGTACTTAGATGCATGCACCTTTAGATTTATTACTGATAATGCTTCCAGAACACAGGTTTCTTGGAGAGTGTATAACCAGCAATACTGCAGTTCATCTTAAAACACGTTTATCAAAATTGTGACATGATGCTTAGCAATAGCAGGGAACTAGGCTTGCTGACTCCAGCAACACATTTGGTTCAACTAAATCCTGGAGTGAGGTAATTAAAAAGTCCTCTTAAAACTCTTTCAGTTTGGATGGGAAAAGAAAAGTAGTGAAAACTATGCCTGCAGCACTTTCTGATAAAAATATCTTGGCTGCTGCTACTCAAGCTACTAAAATATATTGGCACTTCCTGCAATATTGTTCTAAGGCTGAGTTAAAATTTCAAATGTCCTGCTGAGGTAAAATGGTTTCAGATTAGTAAATCTCTAAACCAGGGCTAGGCATAAATTGTGTCCACTATAGTCACCTAGATTTATACAAAGTGTGCATCTTTATGTGTGTATATATATATATGTAT
>NW_008677712.1:0-14019 GCF_000695815.1 Acanthisitta chloris | reverse complement strand
GGCGGCTGTGAAAGGTCTTTTCGCTAATAATACTCTTGTTACATCCGAACTGTGTAACTTCCGCGTTGGAGCTGTGTGCTCCGAGGAGGCAGTGTGGGGTTTGTGCCCTCTCCAAGTGCTCCACACCTGAGCAGTTACACACCTCCTCTCTCTGCATTTAGTCTTGCACACTAAACAAAAACGCTGCAGCCAGATTTGGGATGGCTTTTTTTGCTGACATCCTCTAATGCGTTTCAGCAAATTGAATAAATTAGATTCACTTCTGTTCATCCAGTTTCATTTTCTTCTTGCCCTCAGTCCATGTAGGTTTCACGTGTGCCCCTGCAGTGCTTGTTTCCAGACTGAACTCCCCAGAAAGCTCCTGGTGAACCAGAACAGAGGTGTTTTGGAATTCTTCCTTTACAGATAGGTCTGTGCTAGTGGTCATTTCCAGATTGGAGAATAACCATTACCGTACACATAACCCACAGTAACTGAGTGAATACAAACACTTCTGAAGCGCAGCAGGTGCGTCCTGAGGATGGTGTTTCACAGGTGTGTTTGGGCCCGTGTGACTGAGGTGTTGACTAAAGGCCCAGGAGCTGCAGTGGAGCCTTCTCCCCCCGTGGTGTCCCGTTATCCTGCCTGCCATGCGTTCCCAGTAATCCCTGCAAGCTGCTGACTTGGCAGTTTGGATCTGGCTGGAAGAACCAGGCAAACATTTTTTTGCAGGAAGCCTGTGGCAGCTCCGTGGATGAGCTGCTGGGTGTCACAGAGAGGCTCTGTGGGGACAGTCCCTGCACAGCCGTGGGGTAGGCTGTTGTACCCATCCTCTGCTGGCCACATCCTGCCTGCTGAATTGCCTCCTGCTGTCCCTGTGCTGGGAGCAGGCCATGGTGCATGGCAGGGAGCTGGGAGCTGGGCCAGCAGTGTCCTGTGTGCAGCTCCTGGGCTGCCCTGGGATCCCCCGTGCTCCTGGGGCAGTGGATTGACTTAGGAAGAGGTGCTGCAGGGACACTGCGCTGGTGCAGCAAACCCAGCATTCAGTCTGGGACTCCCCTGGGACACAGAGCAGCACCTGACATGGGTGGGAGCCCGAGAGCTTCAGCTGCAACTCGTGTGCTGCCCTCCCAGCACTGCTCTGCACTGTTCTGTTGGTAGAGGATGGAGACTTCCCTGGTAACAAGGACACCACAGTGCCCAGGTGCTGGTGGTGGCAGTGGCACTGCAATGCAGGTCATCTGGTTCCTCCCTGACACTGCACTGAAGACTTGGCCTGGCACTTGCTCAGGGCCTGGAGGTGACACTGGTTCTGCACTGCTGGTCCATCGCTGTGGGGCTTGGGGGAAGAGGCTCAGGACTGTCCTCACTCATCTGCAAAACAGACTTTGCTAATACTTGTGTCATGGACTCTTAAAGATTCATATTTGTTTGTAAAACTCTGGAATGTGTGTGATGTCCTGAGTGGTCCAGCAAAGGAGCCTAAACACACCTTGAGGATGAAAAATACTGTCTGTCTTCAAAAGCAGCTGCTGGCCCAGAGGAGGAAGTGGCAGCAATGTGCCTGTAACTTCAAAGAGTCATAGGGCTGGGCCTGGCAATTAGACAGGTAGATAGATTAGATATTTGTATGTCACACACAAACAGGTAGAATTTATAATGGGAAAACCCCAACCCTTCCCTGGAAGAAAGGTTAGGATGCAAAGGCCACCTGTACCACTTAGAGAGGGGAACTGTGTTGCTAGTGATGTGAGTTTCCCACACACACCATTAATAGATAAATAAAGGGTTGACTTTAATCATTCTAATAAGGCTTTTCCTGGGAGACTCCAGACAAACTGTAGGTGTGTGTCTGTCCATCCTTCAGGCTGAGGTGTCATGCAGGACTGCTGATCTAGTGGGAATCCAAGAGCTCCTCAGAGGCTCCTGGCCCTGCAGGGAACTGAGCTGCCTGGAGTCTGGGTCACAGTTGCACTACAGAACTTGCTTCTGTTGCTGTCCTGCAGATTTGGGTTTTATGAAGGGTCAAAGCCCAACGGTGTTAGTCTGTGGATCCTGTTTCTCTCACTTTCACCCTGGGAAGAGTTTAATGACCTCATTTAACCCACTTTTCTCTCACAGCTCAGTTCAGTGGATCTGTTGCAGGGCTGTGAGATGGTGTTTGCCCACAGCCTGGAAGAATTGAGCAGTAAAATGGTTTGCCCAGAAGGAGGAGTGTAAAGAACTGTGAAGAACAGCTCATGAGGTGTGCAACCCTGAAAGTGCTGATATGTGTGGGTTAGTGCTGCTGACAGAAGAGTGTGGATCAGTTTCAGTGCAGTGTGTTACAAGGATGTGTTTGTAATTGTTAAAGGCCCTGTAACATCACTGTATGCTCAGAGTTGTGCACAGGAGATGTACATAGGAGGAATCTGTGTGTCGAAGGATGTAGCTGTACCTGCCTCAGCAAATGCCCCACGAGTGCCCTTGGAGAGCACAGCACACATCAGTCATTCTTATCTCCAGGGAAATGCTGCCAGCCAAGGGCTTTCTGAGTCTGTAAGTAAAATACTCAAGGGTAGGGAAAAAGTAATTGAAGAGAAAATGGAAGATAAATTATGCCTTCTTAAGTGAGATGGACTGTAAGAGCGTGTGAAATAGCAGGTGCTGGAGGAGCTGATTGCAGAGCTTTGTGTAGTGCAACAGAAGGATGCAGTAGATTGAATAAAAAGGTAAATAGTTCAAAACTCCCACAATACAATACTCAGTTGAATATTTTCATGTAGAGTGATATAAATTGCATAATACGTTTGGCAAACACCATTGTGGCTGAGCACTTCAGAGTACTCCTTAGAGTACAAAGTGCAGGTGAGGATCGTGGAATACTGACAGACCTGGGGAGGGGTGGGAGGGTCGGGATTTTCAGGTAGTGAGGGTGTTTGTTAACTATTGCAAATCAGGATGCAGTTACTGTGCTTCCACCTGCTGATGGTTTGTGCACTGTCCCCCAGGTGAGAGCTGGGCCAGCCCCAGA
Organism: Acanthisitta chloris; assembly: GCF_000695815.1. Classification (NCBI taxonomy): domain Eukaryota; kingdom Metazoa; phylum Chordata; class Aves; order Passeriformes; family Acanthisittidae; genus Acanthisitta; species Acanthisitta chloris. Next base: position 11,027 of record NW_008677712.1, on the reverse strand, counting down.
GCAGTGCTCAGGGCTCACATCCTGCCCAGGCTGAGCTGTGCTGAGCAGTCACCACCTCTGCCTGTCCGTGCTGCCTCGTGCTCTGCAGTGCTTGTCTTCCCATCACTGAACCTGCCTGTGCAGTCCCCTGTGCCTGGTCTGGGTGTGGGAAAGCCCAGTCATCCTCTGGGGCAGCCAGGACAGCTCCTGCCTCTGGCTCACTCACAGCCATTTCACAGGGCTAAAGGCAATGGTGGGGTTTCCCCGGTGAGATTTACTGTACAGATTTGGTCCAGGACATCAGCTCAGAGTGACTTATTTTCTAGAGTAACTTGTAGCTGAGCTGGGAATATTTTGCTTTTTCAGCTGTGATGCAAGCACAGAAATCATCTGATTTTAGCTGTGCTGCTGCTGGGGAGCTGTGCTTGGCCCCAGAGCTGCCTCGGGGTGAGCTCTAAGGTGATCTCTTTGCAAGTAACCTGCTTAAAGCGTTGAAAGGTAGAACCAGCGCTCAGGTTACATGGATCAGAGAACACTTCAGGTCGTGTCGAGTGCACAGGAAGTTATTTTGTGTCTGCAGAAGATCTCAGTACCTGTCTGCATCGCCAGGGTGGAAATCCTGATGGTAAGGATGATGCGAGAAACCTAAGGTTTCTGACAGCTTTTCTGACAGTTGCTGAAAGCCTTTCATTCAGTTTTAAATACTCCAGCACTTCAGAAACTTTCTATACCACTGTGACAAGGAGTGGTTTACTTATGTTTTCAGTCACAGTGCTGCAAGGGTCAGCCACCCAACCTCCAGCCTCTGCAAAGGGATGAGGCATGCCTTGGAAAGCTTATATTAAACTGAGCATCAAACACATGGAAACAAGCAACAGAAGGTGCTTTAATGCATTATGCAACAAAGTTGTTCAAAGCTGTTGGATTTCAGCTCCTTGCAGGTGCTGTAAATCAGGAACTAGTACAGAAAGCAGAGTTCAAGTTGTCCAGAAAGGCCAGTTTAAGTTGCTTGTTATTGGTGGCCATGTGAAGAAACCTTCAGCAAACAGAGGGTTTGGAGCTCCATGGGAGTGAAGTGCATTTTCTGGGCGCTTTACTGGGGTGTGGTATGCCCTGAGCCTGTGCTTTAGTCCTGAAGAGAAATACCTTAATTCAGGTTTGCTTTAGAAAAGGGAGCGAAACATGTTCTTGAAGGTTTTGAGGAGTGTGTTTTGTTATACTGATACTGATCAAAAGGATTTGAGCGCAGGATCTACTCCCCAGGGCACATTGCCCACCTGGTTTCACTGTGCTGTTCTCAGCTTCAGAAGCTTTGTGGATTTGGAATTGCTTCAGCTCTATAACTGAGGCAAAAGAGAAGATGAATGAGTATAGTCTGTCACAAAGTGTTGTTTTTGACTTATTACAAACACAGCGTGCGCTTCAGGGAGTGTAAATATAAGATGAGAACTGGTAAGATCACTCTCAGAGCTGTTGTCAAACACATTCAGTCATGTATCTGTGTCTTTAGCATTGCTGTGATGAAAGCTATATCTGAGAATGCTCTAAGGCCCTGAAAAGTCCAGTCTGTCATTTAACTGGCTTCCAGGAATTCTGTTCCTCCTGTAGGATCTGAGCAGACACAGACACCTTCTGTGCCCAGTTCAGCTTGCTGTCCCTGCCTTGCAAGCTCTTGCTTTAGCAGACACTGGGCTCGAGGGGCCAGGGGAATTCCTGACAGGGAAAACAGGGCTGGAGGGGATGTCACCCCAAACTAAGCAGCTTCTGAGCTGCAGCTTTAAGCTCTACAGCACACATCCCAGCTGTCTGGAGAACAGTCTGTGGTTTAGTTCTGCTCTCCAGCTGCCATGAGATGATTGCTGTAGAACTCATATGTGGGGTTGAGGCTTCATAAATGCACCTTATGAAAGGTGAACTCTTAGAACCACTGTGCAAATGTGACATTGGAGACCTCACCCTGTCAGTGCAGGTATGATTTAGCCTTCACAGATTTGCTATTGCAATTAATAGTAAAGATCTCCTTTTGCTCTGAAACAGCTTTTCAGTTCCAGTTCTGGAGCGTTTCTGTGGTCATGCAAGTGGAGCAGTTCTCAGGGCATTACTGTGGTTTTGTTTCAGATGAAGCTGCTATTGAGAGTTGTCTCCAGCCCTAGTGAAGGCTGCATTGAAATTCATAACTGAAAGTTCTTTGGACAACCTGATTACTTTTTCTTTGCCTCTCACTTTATTTAGGTTTTCTCATGTTAAATGAAGAGCTCTTAGAAAAACAGGTTGGTTTGGTTGCTGCCTTGGAAGTCTCCATTGCTACACTGAAAGGGTTATACAAAGCATTTACTGGGGGGTGGGAGGAGGAAACACAGTCGACTTGTGGCTGTGTCAGGCACAGGACATCTCCTCACTCTACATCTGCCGTGGTTTAGCCATGGAAGTTACTTGGCAAACACTGTGTGTGCCTGGAACGGATCAGCTCACTTTCTAGGAATCTTGGTGGGCAGCAGTGATGATGCTGTTTGTGTACGACCACAAGTGATAAAGTTTGTGTGGCTTCTGAGGTTCAGGTCCCAGCAGGATGTGGTGGCAGACCACGAATGCTCCAGGCCATTGCGAATGAGGAGGAGATGGGGTTGGCTTAATGGCCTTGTGCATCTTTCCAGGCTGACCAGGAGGGTGAAGCTGGTCTTTTATTCTGCCTTGCTTAAGGGCAGGTTATTCAGAAATGGTTTAAAGTGTTGGTGATCATAGTCTTTTATATGTGTATGTGTGATTTGCTTCCTCTTATTTCCTGCAAGGTGTCAGGGAGGGAGCTGAATTACACTGCTGTGGTGCCTGAGGTGATGGTCCTCCTTCCTATAGCTCTGAGGTTTAGCATAGGGATACAACATGTTGAGATGCTGTTGGACAGGTCATTTGTTGTGAAATGACCATTTTATTATCTGTGAAGTGCATTAAAAACTCTCGTGTGTGTCCTTCCCTTGTGGCACTCCCTCGAGTGAGCTGTTGCTGTGGAATGAACACTCATTTGTGTTAACTTCTTCCCTGTGATAGCAGCCAGTGCACAGGGTGACTCGCCAGCTCCCCGGGGACCTCGGGCTTCCCAGAGAGCTCTCAGTTCCTGCCTGACTCTTGTGGCTCTGATTCACGTGAAATTCATGCTGAATCAGAGCAGCTGTGTCTGGGGAGAGCTCAGCAGTAAAGTTGCCCTCTCTTCCCGTGAGGCTGTGAAGCCAAGCCTAGCCCTGGTGAGAACTGAGCCCTGGTTCAGCCCTGGCTGGGGCCTCCTCGGATGTGTACGTGGTGATGTCATTTTTAATTACATGCTCACTTAATTCTCTTCACGTGGGATTCCTGCCTCGCTGGGCAGGGTGTGATGCTCAGAGCTAGGGTGGATGGGCAGTATTTTTTGTTTCCTTCTCTGGTGTGTGGCCTGTGTTTGACATTAAGCTGATTGCGGGTTACTTGGTTTGGTCTGAGTGAGTATCAGTAGTTTCTAAGTGAGTCTTTGCACCTCTGAGAAACAGGAAATGCTGCTGTCAAGGACTGGAGCACAGACATGGAGATGATGCTTGTCAGGTGTGGTGTGTTGTGGTCTGGCAGAGTGTTCTGGCAGTGACACTGGAGGCAGCTCTTCCGCTGCCTCCTAATTATAGCCACAGAGTTTCCTCTGCCGCATCACCTGCGCTGGGGAGGAGCTGCTGTGTCAGGCCCAAGGGTGGAGTTCCCGCTCCAGAAGGACCTTTTGTCTGCCTTTTGTTTGCCCTTCTCCCTGGCCCTTTTTCCCCTGAAGCCCAGGCTGCAGCTTCAGGCACCGCCAGCCGTGAGTCATTCGCCATCCCCAGCTCTGCCGTGGTCCACTGCAGCAGAAGCAGGGAAATAGGTGGTGTTTATGTCAGCAAAGGTGGCACCTCATCCTTCAGCTGATACTCCATCTGCTGCTCTTGCCCCTCAGCTCTTGTCCCTATGCTGGAGCTGTGCTGCTCTGCTCTGCCTCCCGAGCCGCAGTGTGGGGAGCTCTGGGGATAGCATCACAGATGGGGCAGTTCATCTGTCACGGTTCAGGTATGAGCTGCACACTGGGCCCTTCATAGGCCTGAGGTGCACAGGATGCACACCTGCATGCTTGTGAGGCTTTCTGGGAGGCAAAACGCTGGAGTTTGTCGTGCAGGGGACGTGGCAGCGGTGCCCAGGAGGTCCTGTTACCACCCAGGGTGTGGGACTTGGGTACCCCCGTGGCAATGGCTTCACCAGCCCCACCGACTCCTCTCCTTAGCATCCAAGGGTCTGTGCTCCTCAGCAGCCCTGGCAGCTCAGCCAAGAGGTTTGGGGTAGCCAGTGCAGGGCTGGTCTGGGTCCCTGGTAGTGCTGCTGCAGCTAAGTCACCTTTCCCCACAGTGTTCTTGGGCATGGCCATGTTAGATGTGCTTCAAACTGGCCAGCACTCTAATTTCTGTGGTAATTTGCTGTTTGGGTTTTTTTAATGCATGCTCTGTGGTGAATGAAATTTGGATAACTCTGATCTGCAGCAAAATCGACTCTGATATATAAGTTTCTTTGGGTCGTTGATGTGTTCAAAGGGGGTTTTACAGTTCCTGGAGGTAGTCGATTTTCAGCACTGCTGCACTTCCCAGTGCCTTAGGTGCTGTGCTGTGCACACGCCAAGCAGTCCATGGGCTGCAGGAGGATCTGTGCTCCCCTCTGCACCTCTGTGGGTGCAGGGCACAGCTGCCTCACCATGGTCTTCTCCCTGGGCTGCAGGGGAATCTGTGCTCTGGCACCTTGGATCTCCTCCTCCCCTGCTGCACTGACCTTGGAGTCTGCAGAGCTGTTCCTCTCACATACTCCCACTTCTCTCTCCAGCTGCAGTTCCTCTTGTGCAGTGACATTTTCCCTTCTTAAGTACTTGATCCCAGAGTTGCTGCCAGTGTTGCTGTTGGTTTGCCCCTGGCAGTAGTGGGTCCATCTCGGAGCTGCTGGTGTTGCCCCGTCAGACCTGGGGGAATCTTCAGCAGCTGCTCACAGGAACCAGCCCTGTGCCCCCTACACTGCCAGAACCTGTGCCCAGGACAAAGGAGCAGTGGTGGCCTAGAGCACAGTTATGTTCTGTGATGCCAGAGGTGCAGATACCTGGAAGAGGAGTGAGGAATTAAGGCCACTGTGGCCTGGCTTCAAGATCCTCCTTTGCTACAGACTTAGTGTGTGACCTTGGACGTGTCGCCTAAGCTCTCTGTGCCATTGTTTTCCATTAGTGTAATAGGGGTAAGAAAATTTCCCTGTCTTGCTGTCTGTTCAGAGGATAAATGTGCCAGCAATTACCAAGTGCTGAAATTCCTTGGTGGTGGAGGTCATAAGTACAGGGGATGCTATTGCTGCTGACAAAGCCCACTTCAATTAACTTCAGATTAACCTGCTCCGGTTATGAAAGAGTTTTATTTGCTTTGAAAGGTATTTTTAAAGCTCTGAGTGAGTCTCTCAAGCCTCTCGTGGTGTCGTTTTGTAGGCTTTTCTAAGTTTTTATACTGTAAATCATATAGACAAGTGCTAATTAGGGCTCCATAATACTAGGGGTATCTCTGAGGAACAGAAATTCCCTTTCATTTTCCTGCCTGTCACAACATCTGGCCTGGCAGCCTTCTGGCATGTTTGCTTGGGGATACCTGGATTTTGCTTGTCAAATCCAGGCTAAATATGGAATAGCTTTTGCATAATGTTGAAATATTGTCATTCCAAAAGTACTTTTGATGATTTTGCCCAAACTGGTTTCTATAGAGCAGCCAAAAGTGTCAGGAAATTACTCCAGCTTTGTGTCTTCACTGGATTGCTCAACTCCAAATGTTTTTCTGATTGTTTCAGGAGTAAAAGTTCCTCGTAATTTTCGTCTTTTGGAAGAACTTGAAGAAGGTCAGAAAGGAGTAGGTGATGGAACAGTTAGCTGGGGCCTTGAAGATGATGAAGATATGACACTCACAAGATGGACAGGAATGATTATTGGGCCTCCAAGAGTAAGTATCCACTTAAATGCTAAAATGGCACTGTGAGCTTTTTTTCTTCCCTTTTCTAGTCTAAGCACTCAAGTAGAAAACAAACAGAACACAAATGAGTGAGAAAACACTTTAGGAAGTGATTTGCCTTGAAGGCTCAGGTTCAGTGTAGTGATGGGTTTCCTGTACTAGTGTGCTCTGCTTATCATTTGCAGCATTTTAGTGCCTTTCTCTGGGTGGTTCTGTTAGGTGTTTGCTTAGTATTTGCAGATTCATTAAGGCATAACTTCTGGGATTCCAGGGTTGGGTATCCTGTACTCGTGAATACATCAAGGTGTAAAATCCTTTGTTCATTTCATTTGTTTATGATGTGCCCACATTGTTTTCTTGAGCAGCATTTGATTTGAGAACATCAGGAGAGTGCTAATGAGGCTGCACTGAGGCTGTGGGGGAAGCTCAGTGCCTGTGTGTGCTTTGTGGAAAACCTTGGGATGGAATTCAGACAGTGGGGTGGGAACTAAAGGGTGCAAACAGGCTCAGGCTGACTTGCCAGCAGTGCCAGGGGTGTGCAGTCTGTGTACTGCAGGCCAAGCTGGAGACCACCACAGGAGAGCACTCGCCTGTGCCCCTCTTGTCTTCCTGACACTCTTAGGAATACAGGTGTTTTTGTTTTCAAGGAGTGTCTTGTCTTCTTTTGGGCTTATTGCTGGAGGCAACAGGCTGTATTGAGAGAGATTCTGGGGACTTTCCTGAGGCAGGAGGGGTTAAAGCCACTTGGCTGGCACAGCTGAGCAGCAGCTGGACCAGGAACTCAGGGTTTGCATTTCGGTGGTGGTGTGCAGCAAAACACCCTTAATACTAAGGGAATACTGAGGTTCTAATTAGTTTGAAGTATTGAAGAGTCAATGTAGCCATGTTACACTTGTGCTGGTTCAAAACTGTCCAGGACTTCTGTTAGCTGTGAGTATAACAGCATCGCTGATGTGGGGACAGAGTGATAATGTGTCTGGGATCAGGATGTCCTCTGCAACATGTTCCCCTTGCTGAGGACCAGCAAGTTTGTGGCTGCAGAACATCTTTCCAGTGAAGATCTAGGACTGTAGGTCATTGGCAAACCAAAGCTGTGGCCTCAGTTCCAAGGTAGTGTCTGAGCAGTAAACTGATACAACAAAGCTGCTCTGCACAGGTTGGTTGAAAAGTATCTGAGCTGTGTGATGGTGGAAAACATCATTCCAGATGGTGAAGGGGAAGCAATGCCAGTTTCATGCTTCATAGGAAAATTTGGTGCCTAGAAGACCAGTGGAGTTTATTCCCTGAAGAGGAAACACTTGATACTCTGAATGTTCTGGAACAAACCCAAAACAGGGGTAGTCAGTGCAGTGTCTGAGTTTGCTGGTTCCTGTGTTCCTGGAGTCCCCACTGCTGTACCAAATGCTCACTGAACTGCCTGATGTAACTGTTTCCCCCTTTCTTTTCCCCCAGACAATTTATGAAAACAGAATATACAGCCTTAAAATAGAATGTGGGCCTAAGTATCCAGAAGCACCTCCATTTGTCAGATTTGTAACAAAAATTAACATGAATGGAGTAAATAGTTCTAATGGAGTGGTAAGTTTTCTGCCTTTTTTCATTTGAATGTCCTTTTCATGTGCAGCTTCCAGAGCTTTGCTTATACTTGTCCCTTGCTTAGCTGCTTGTTGCTTGCTGGTGCTGTCTGTTCAAGAAGGAAAGGGGGTAGAAGGGACTTACTATGCTGTTAGGGGAAATGCTTTTGCTTTCTTTGCTTTCTCCCACTCAGGTTTCAGGTAGGATCTTTAGCTGGGGCTGTTGGGGGGAGTGAGGGGTATCCAATGTGCCAATTCTGACAGGAATGGTCTTTTTGTGTGTTTTAGGTGGACCCCAGAGCCATATCAGTCCTAGGAAAATGGCAGAATTCTTATAGTATCAAAGTTGTTCTGCAAGAGCTTCGGCGTCTAATGATGTCTAAAGAAAATATGAAACTTCCTCAGCCACCTGAAGGACAATGTTACAGCAATTAATTAAAAAACAAACCAACATGCCCCCCCTGTTCAATTTAAGCTGTCTTCATTTTCCACAGTAGTAAATTTTCTAGATGCATCTTGTAGACCTCAGAATACTGGAAAGGAAGTTCCCATTCAAAGGAAGTTTTTCTTGAGATACTGTAAATGATACTAATTTTTTTTTTCATTTGAAATATAAGTTGTGCTATAACAAATAATCCTGTTGTGTAACCACTGTCCACATAGCTGAACTTCTGCTGTCAGGAAAAGTCTATTTAAATTTATTCCTGTCCAGACCAGTGTGGCACATCCAACATAACTGTGAAAGGATCCATCCCACAATCACCTTGCTGTGTGTCTGGCCTGAGTTATTTTCTCTTTCTCTGTCCTTTGCAATAGAGTCGAAGCTCAGGGCTATTTATTAGAGTAGACACAAAGGTTTTTGCTCCCAGTGCTCTACTGGGCTGTATGGACTACTACAGGGGATGTGTGCTAACCTCAGTCATCCCTCCCTTTGTGCTCGCTCTAGTAAAGGCTGAATGTGACTGTGGTCGTTTGGGGTTTGTTGTTTTTGAGGTGCCCTGATAATCTGGGGCAAAGCTTTCCTCCTTTCCTTTGGCCAAGGCATAGATTGTATTTCTCTCCCTGGTGCCCCTCACCAGCGACGTGGGCTTTGGGTGAGGGATTCAGGGTTCTTTTAATCTCTTCCCTCTTCCCCGCTTTTTAGTGGGGATGCTGCTTTCTTTTTGCCCCTCTCGGTGACTTTTCTCACCCCTGGCCCAGGGGTGAGCACTGGGGCAATAACTCGACCTGTTCCCTCCTGCTTATCATTTTGGTTTTGCAACAAACTTAGTCTTCACCAGCCTGGGAAACAAGAGTATGTGTTGTGCTCGCAAACTTGGACTTTCCTCTCCCTCCAGCACTGCTGCCACACGCCCAGCTGGGCACGGCCGCGCTTAGGTAGGCTTTGACCTGGGGAAAGAGCAGTCATTTACCAGGATTGCCCAAATCTGCTGCCAGACCTTAACGGGGGAGGCTGCACACAGGGACTGAGCAGCTCCAGTCACACTCGGATCATGTCTCTGGGTTGACTCCAGAATGTTAATCACCAAATGCTGCACTTGCGTTTGGCCCTTGTAAAGATGTGATAACTGCAGACAAATCAAACTCCTGGGGCAGATTTTGTTAGGCTTCTGTCAGTGTCAGAAACCTCTCCAGTGGAGATTTTGGGGAAGTGGTGGTACAGCAGATTGAGGACCTTTCTTGGCTTTGCATCCTGGCAAATCACTGCCCTTTCTGGTTTGCTGTTCTGGACCACTAACCGCTGCAATGTGGATGCAAGCTTACGGAATTCAGCCCAGTGTGTCCCAAGTTTTATGGAAAACTCAGTGTTTGTGTACAAAAAAAAAAGAAAAACGGAAAAAAAGAAAAGTTAAAATAAACACATTTAAAGCAGCAGCTGTGAAGTCAATGAACAATTGATGTTTCCATTAACTTTTGAGGAGAATATTAGCTGTAAGGATTTAACATCCTCTGTACTCCAAGTTTAACACAACAGTATTCCATGAGCAGCCTTTTTATTGTACCAGACCATTGCCTGATTTTAATATAATAAAAAGTGTGCATTAATATTAGAAGGCTTTAATTGTATTTATGTTTAAGATTCTGATCCCTTGTGGAATTTTGATTTGTTGGAAGTATCTTCCTACAGATCACGTTTAGCTCTAACTGAATGTAACCTGGTGGTGAAAGGCAATTGTCTCTATCCAGCTGCTGCTGCTGTGCCAGGGGCATCTTAGTCCTAGTTTAGTCCTCAGGCTGCCCTGGGTTTGGCTGTGGGTAGTGTCAGGTGGTGCCAAGGAACTGCCCAAGGAGTTCTGGGTCCATGTGCTGTGTGAGGTGCTGTCAGGGCCTTGCTGTGCTTGGTCCCGAGGAATGGAATCCCTGTGCAGTTGCATGTTACACTGTCAAGTTCAAGGAGTATTTCACAACCTGAAGTTTACCTGTTTTCCCTCAGACAGTGAAGGGTACAGAGCTGAGCTTCTCTCCAGATCTGGGTGAAAACAGCTGTGAAATTTTGGCCTTTTCCAAGTGTAAAGCGTCTCCAGAGGATTGCTGGAAGGTCCTCGTGCGTTCACTGCAGTGCTGGGGTGAAACAAGGTGATTCCTGGGTTGGGAAGGAAAAAGGGAATGACCTTTGTGAGACTTGCTGCTGGCTTCTGGCCTGAATCCTGCTCACTGCTGGGGTAGACAGAGGGTGTCTGTGAAGACAATGTGACTGTGCTGTGTCAGTGTGGTGTGTGTTTCTCTGAAATAGTTGGTCAGAGGTGGTAAATGGACATCAGAGCCATGTGGGTAATTAGTGTGCTGTTCGTTGTCTGTTTTTCAGGGTGCCCTTGCCCTGTTTGGGAGGATATGGTTGGTGCATATTTGGGGCCTCCCCTGACCTTCCTATGTCACATGATATTAAAACCTCCGAAGTGTCTTTGCTTTGCAAGTTGTACAGGTTGGAGCTCTCCCCCCCAACCTGGGCCATGCTCCCACGGGAGCTGTGCAGGCAAGAGTCGCCTGTTAACAGCCTCTGCCATGCAGAGTTGGGTGCTGCTTTACACAAAAGGGTTCCCTGTGAACATCACGCTCCTCAGACACGTCAGTGCTCCAGTGCTTGGCTGTTCCACTCAACCAGGTAGGAGCAGTGTGGAAAAATAACTCCCTAGGAGTCATATGCCCTTGGATCTGCACTTGGTGGCTTTGTCAGTGTATGACCTGTGGAAGGGACTGGTCACCCCTCAGTCTGGTGCTTGTTGGTGCTCCAGAATTGAGGTGTGGAAACAAAACTGTCGGACCTGTGTTTATCTGTCCTCTGGCAAAGTGCTTAGCTGCTCCCCTGCAGGTTCGTGTCCTGAACCGGTGGCTACGAAGAGAAAGGTAGGAAGGATAATGAAGTAAGTGGATTGGCCGTGAACCAGAGGCTGTTCCCTGGAGCAGGTGCTGCGGGAGGGGCTGGAGCAGCGGGAGGGAGAGGCTGAGCCCGGCGGGACGGAGCGGGGCC
>NW_008677711.1:0-1093 GCF_000695815.1 Acanthisitta chloris | reverse complement strand
GGGCCCCCCTTCTGCACCCCTGCACCCCAGGCCATGCTGGCAGGGCTGTGCCTCTTCGAGGCTGCCCAGGACATGGTGATGAAGTGAATGGCTGTGGAGTTCCAAGAAGAGAATGGCTTGGGAAGTAACTTGTCTCCTCTTTCCCATACATAGTCCTGCCATCCTCCTGTACCCCCCGCCTCTGTAAACTTTGGGACCTGATGCCTCTCTGCCTCACCTCTACAGCACCAGACTCAAAACCCCTGCTGAAGCCTGGTGCAAGATCTCTGTGCACTTCCCAAGTGCTGAGTGTCTGTCTGTGCCACCCATGACCAGGCAGCCTCCAGCTGAGGTGATAGGGCAGCTGGTCCCGGTGTCCCCTAGCCCCTCAGGCACCCCAGCCTGCAGCTGGGCAGGCAGAAAGCCACCCCTGTAGGGGCTCAGGAGACCTTGTTACTCTCAAGAGAGTGGCTCTGCTCCACGTCCTCTGGTATCTCTTGGAACAGAGATCTTCAGAAGGTACTCACAGTGCCATGGGACCCTCAGGCTGTAAAGCATGGGGATGCCAAAGATAGTCATGGGTCAGGAGCAGCTGTGGGCACCACTGCACCCCAGGATGAAGCGTGGGGCATCCAGGAAGGGGCCATCCCATGAGTCAACAGCACATAGCAGAGCCTGGGGGTCTCAAAGGAGTTTATTGAAGATGTGGGGCACATGGGAGCAGCAACAAAAGTCCCCCCCACTATCAGGATCCTGAACTGGCATTTCACCAGGGCACAACTTTCCCTTCCCAGTCCAGGAAGGTCCCAGTGTTCTTCTCAGAGAGGCAGGAGAGTACCTTCAGTATCCCTTGCACGCTAGTGTCCAGTGTCACAGGGGGCTGTGGGGCAGAGGAGAGGCAACCCATGTCTGAGGCCCTAGAGCAGCCAAGGTTGGGGGAAGGAGCCGCTCCAGGTTAAGGGGAAAGCTGAAAACCTTGGACACCCTGAACAGAGAGGCCCCTCTGTCAGGGAGCAGAGAACTAAGGGGATGGAGGAACCCAGCACCAGGGACCAAGACAAGGGAACCTGCCCCAGCAGTGATCAGGCAGGCAGGGAAATCATGGGCAGGGGAT
>NW_008677710.1:2693-2968 GCF_000695815.1 Acanthisitta chloris | reverse complement strand
AAAAAAGGACAGTCCCACACAACTTTGGGTCTTCTGCAAATTTATTGAGGGAGCAATCAGTCGCCATATCTAGATCATCATTAAATATGCTAAATAGAAGTGGCCCCAATACTCAGCCATAGGGAACACCACTAGTGACTGGCCACCAACTGGATTTAGCTCCACTAGTCACAACTCTCTGGGCCAGGAAATCCAGTTAGATTTTTACCCATCAAAGAGTCCACCCATGCAAGCCACAAGCAGCCAGTTTTTTAGAAGTATCCTGCGGGAGAGCG
>NW_008677710.1:0-2654 GCF_000695815.1 Acanthisitta chloris | reverse complement strand
AACCATAGCCTTCCCTTCATCCACTATGCAAGTCATTTTTTCATAGACAATAAGTTTGGTCAAGCAGGACCTTCCTTTCATAAATCCATGTTGAATGGACTTGATCCTCTGGTCGCCCTGCATGTGTTGGTTGGTAGTACTCAAGATGATCTCCTCTATGACCTAGTCAGAAGGTTCTCATGCCCAGCTCTCTCAACCTGTTTTCATGGAAGAGGTACTCCTGCCCTCTGAGCATGTTTGTGACATTCTAGATGTGCTCCAGCAAAGCCAAATATTTCCTGTGCTGAGAACTCTAGACGTAGTCACAACACTCCAGGTGACATCTCACAAGGGCAGAGGAGAAGGGGAGAATCACCTCCCTTGACCTGCTGTCCGCCTTGTCGTTGTACAGCCCAAGACGTCGTTAGCCTTCCGGGATGCCAGTGCACATTGCTGGGTCATGAGCAGATGTTTGTCCTCCTGAAACCACAAGTCCTTCTCCACAGGGATGTTGGCAATGAGTTATTCTTTTGGTCTTCACTCATGTCGGGGATTGTCTTAACCCAGATAAGCACCTTGCACATGTTGTTGTTGAACCTCATTTGGTTCTTGTGTGTTCCATTCTCCAGTTTGTTCACATCCCCCTGGATGGCATATTTCACTGACACCTGTTGTTATTTTCGGGGCTAGTCAATGGGATGATGCAGTGTCTCATCCAGAAAGTGGTACTGCCACATGTTTTCTTAATTCATAGGATCTCATGGCAGCTTTCAGAAGTTTCCTCTTAGTTCAGGGAAGTGTTCAAGGCCAGGTTGGATGGAGCCCCGGACAGCCTGATCTAGTAGGTGACATCACTGTGCATGGGGTGAAGGTGTGAAATAGATGGGCTTTAAGGTCCCTTTCAACCCAAACCAATCTGTGATTCAATGATTCTAGGATAGTCTAGGAAAGGCTGTTTAAACATGCTTCTGGAACAGCCTTGAGGTGTCTGAGGAGAGGAGAACATCCTTGGGAAGGGCCAGGTTGAACTACTTGAGTTTTCATGAATGTGCTCAGAAGTTAATTCTGAAGTGAGTGCGGTAGGTAGATAGGTAAGGATTATTTTTTTTTAGGTTGAGTATGTTATGTTCTTTCTACTCTATTACTGCTGTGGTTTAGCTTGTTAGTAAATTTCACACTCTCTGTGGTGGTGACTTGAAGAACGACCATTGGATGTGCTGAATGAGTCATTTCCTCCTCCCAGTCATTTGATACTTCCTCTGCCTGAAGCACTTTATAACATCTCTGTCTCTATTTATTTCATTTCCAGGTTTAATCTGCACAGGCAGCATGTTGCTCCTTCCAGTCCTACTCGCCACTTCATTTTGGTCCTGTAAGCCCTCTTTTCCTCTCCTTCTCCTTCCCATGTATGGTGAACACAGTCCTTGTTTCCAACTCTGACAGCTTCTCCCTTCACACCATTTTTCTGCTTCCACTTCCAGGTGGAGACACACAGTCAGTGCTGGTGCAAACGCCAGAGATGCAGAGAGAGGTGAACGGCAGCTCTGCCAGCATGACATGCCGACTGAGATATATAACCACCTTGCACTGGTACAAGCAGCATCCTGGAGAGCCACTGAAGAGGATACTGTACATGTCAGGAGACAGACCTGTTTTTGACGACAACAATGATAGCAATAGATTTCAACTTCGAAGACATCCTTCTGAGCCCTTATACAGTCTCATCATAAGTAATTTAACCCCAAGGGATTCTGGCACTTATTACTGTGCGTATTGGTATTACAATGCATCACAGCATTAGTCAGGCAAAGACAAGCTGTGCAAAAAGGAGCTTTGTGCTCTGAACTGCAAGATCTGAACTCTGCTAAAAATTCAAATACTTCCTTATTCCACTCCCTATACAATTTTCTGCAGCAGGACAGGAAAAACAGCAATGTTTTATGAAAACTTTTAAATATGTGATGTCAACAACCAGTTTATCATCTCAGTACTGACATGCATCTGTCATTTTAAGGTAAATATATGAAACATTGATCTTAAAATGAAGGCTTGACTTTACTAAAAACACTCCCCTGACAGTGAACACAGCCTGTTTCTGTGTGTGAAATATAAATTTCTCTATTCCATTAGAAACCTAGTAAGCAGAGCAACACGTCTCCATGTCCTCAGTGCTTTCTCTTGAACAAAAAAGGCAGGAATATAGAAAAAGGGGGAAAGACCAGATGATTTTGCACTTCCTCCTGCATAGTTTTCTTTTCTCTTCCTTTGCATTTTGGTCACCACAGATTTCTAAAACAGTCCAGGCAACCAAATTTTATTGTCACAGTTACTCACCTGATGTTTATAAGAGATAACTGAAGTCCTTTGGCATGTAATAATTGCTACTGAGAGAATTACTGTGTGTGAAAACCAAGGCAGTGTCTGTAAATTAGGCATTAATCACATGAGACCCAGTCATTGCAATATTCCTTTAATCTTCACCTGCGGTCAGGTGCCTGACAGATTTCTGTTGTGTGATTTGAAGAATAGCTAATGCTTCATGCATTTTCTGACAGTTTTTTGGCAACATAGTCTTGATTTCAGGTCCTCAACATACAATTGTCAATGCAGATATCACTTCGATTAACTATGGCTGCCCATACAAGAGGCTGTCATGGGATGATGCTGGGATGAGA
>NW_008677709.1:7919-11079 GCF_000695815.1 Acanthisitta chloris | reverse complement strand
GGAGCCGCTCCCGCCCGGCACTGCCAGTGCTCGGGGGTCGCTCGGCCCCTCACCTGGCGATGTCAGCGTAGCCGTCGCTGCAGGCCATGTGCAGTGGTGTCCACCCGTTCTCGTCCCTCTGGTGGATGTCGGCGCCGTGTTTCACCAGCAGCTTGACGCAGTCCAGGTTTCCGGTCAGCACAGCCTCGTGCAGGGCTGCCATGCCTGCAGGGTGAGCAGGGAGGTGAGCCCGGCCCGGGGTCTCCGTGCTGAGCTCACTGTGTAGGCTGTGCAAGAAAAGGGGTGTCAGGAGCCCTCCTCAGGGAGACACCAAGACTGAGGACTCAGAGGAGCTGCCATGGATTCCTGCACCCCTTCAGCAGCACAAACACCCTGTCTGGGATGGTGCAGCACCCACAGCCAGGCAGGACATGGGAGGGAGGAGCAGCTGCCCCGAGTCCCAGCCAGGACTCATGCAGGGACATGGAGAAGTCTCTGGTCCTGCTCTTGGCCACATTTTGGGAGCTCCTCACTAATGAAGAACAGTGTGGACAGGAGGAAGCCTAAGGTCATTTGAGCCCCTGTCTCTGTGGCCATGTGACAGCAGAAGCTGAAGCCAAGCACAAGAAAAGGACAGATCTGGGCTCTGCACCAGCCCCCACGGATCAAGGCATTCCATGAACAGTTGCTGGTGAGGTTGGGTGCAAACAGAGCACAAAGCCTTCCTGGTGTTCCTGGAGCCAGACATGCAAGAGGGAGCAGTGTCTGTGAGAAATGGGCAGAGCCAGGAACAGCCTCTCCTTACTCTTCCCCAGGCTGGGCTGGAGACAGTAGCCACGGGGCCAGTAGTGCTCACTGCTGCTCTTAGGTCCCACCACACTGCAGGTGTCCATCCTGCCTTGGAGGGGCCTGGGGGCCGAGCTGACCCTCTCTGCAGTGTGTGCTGACTGTGCTGTCAGGGCTTTCGGGCACTGCTCCTCCCCAGGAGGGACCAGTCTGTGCCCAGCCCTGCGGAGGCAGCCCCGGCCCCACCATCCCAGCCCTGCCCACCCCGGCAGCACTCACCAGAGGGGTAGATGGTGTCCAGCGTCACCTTCCTGGCTCGGATGAACCTGCCCACCTGCTCCAGGTCCCCCTGCTTGATGTGGTCCTGGAAGACGACGTCGTTGGGGAAGTGCACGGTGCGTGAGGCCCTCAGGCCTGGGACATACCGGCCGTACCGGCTGTACCGGGACCGCGGCACGGGGCAATAGTCCCTCATGCCCAGAGCAGTCTTCAGGCACAGTGGCATGGGGTGCTCAGCACAGCCCCTCACTGCCCTGCTGACTCCTCTTCTGCCTGGATCTCCTCACTGTGGACCTGTGCTCGCACTGGCACTGCTGTACTCCCTCTGTGCCCCAGACACGGACTCCGTGTTCGTGTCCCCCGCAGCTCTGTCCCCCCTTGTCACTCTCCTATGCTCCTGAGCTGCACACAGGACGTGGCACTTGGCACTCTCAGCTCACCCACAGGCCCTGGGCCCAGGACTGGTGGTTATATAGGCTCCCCTGGGCTATTTTGGGGACATGCAGCTCATGCTATTTGCCATGATGCTTCGTAATCGAGCTGCCCGGGCCTGCAGCCTCCCACTTTTGGGCAGAAGTTGGTGTCTCAGCTTACCACCCACCTGTTGATGTGCCCATCCAAGGGGTCAAATCTACTCTTGCATGGATCTTCAGGGAAGCCTGGAAGCAAATTCCCAGCAGCAAGTCCTCGCCGGGGAAGAAGCACGGGGAACCATCCGCTCGTGTACCAACCAGCCGGCACAGTGCCAGAGCTGCTGTGCCAGTGCAGCCAGAGTTGTCAGTCTCCTGAAGCTGCACGGGACAACTTGGAAGGAGAAGGAGGAGCTGTGCTGCCCAGCAGGACTGAGAGTGCACAGCCCAGCATGGAGAACTCCACCAGCACATGGGGTGGTCCCTGTGCCCTTGCAAGGACAGAGATGTTGTTGCTGTTCCCGAGGCAGGCACAGAACCAGGAGCCTGCACTGCTGGTCCCTGGTGTTTCGTGTCCTACTTCAGACTGGGAAGCAGCTGCTGGTCAGGGCAGGCTGAGGGAGCAGCCTCAGAGGAAGAGCAGAAGAACAGCACCACCACCAGACAATTCTGCCTCCAATACTCTCCAGCTGCATTGTAAGGCCCAAACCAGACCATCTGCCACAGGGGAACCATTCAGGTCCATCAAGGGTTCAAATAACAACTTCTTTTTTCCATCAAGGTTTGCACATGTCAGACACATGAACATTTTGTCCTCTGTGTGATGCTGATGGGGATTGTCCAGGCAGGTATGCCAGGAATGCAGAAGTCAGGGATTTCACTCTGCCCCTGCTGCAGCAGACCCTGGCCCTGACCCCAGCAGCACAGTCAGCCACACAGCTGAGAACTGCCCTTGTTTGTCTGCACACACATCGATCTCTGGGCTGAGCTCAGGGTCACATCAACTAGGACACGGCCCTGGCACAGGACACCTCCAGCCTTTCTCTTGGAAGAGCAATGAGCCAGGAACAGAGGTGGCTGTAAGGTCCTGCTCTGCCATGGGAAGCCCTGGGCTGTGAGAAGAGCCTCCTCTGACCTGAGCACAGAGGGTCTCAGACCAGGAACAAAACCACTGTAGAGCTCAGCCTTAGTTATGCTTCAACTGCCTCCACAAAAATGGAGCCAAGTCCAGTGGCACTTCTGGAGCTCTCTTCCTTCCCACCCCAAACACAAGGCAGCTGTCACCAACCAGTCCCAACCCAGGCCACCAGCACTGCCAGTCCTGTTGGGATGCAGCAGTGGCAGCTACACCCCTGCCCACCTTCAGTTGTGTGGGGTCACAGCCCTGGAGGGAGGCAGGTGTGGGTCACACCCCCACCCCGGTGCTGTTCTGTCAGGGACCAGCACTGCTGAGCCCTCAGTGAGTGAGTGCCAGCTCAGCCCCAGCCCTGGGGACACCATGCCAGGACTGTGCTGGGGCTCAGCTCCTGCTGAGGCATGGGAGGAGGCTAGACCAGGGCACACAAAGTGCTGTCCAGTACCCTTGTGCCCCTGCTCTAGCACAGGCACCAGTAGCCCCCCCTAGATAACCCTCTAGCCTCACTGTGCCCTCCCCTGTGACATTTATAGCATATTTTCTAACCAAAATACCTGGAGCAGCAAGTGGC
>NW_008677709.1:0-7908 GCF_000695815.1 Acanthisitta chloris | reverse complement strand
CACAGGGTCATGTGAGTCTGACTGGCAGAGCTGCAGCAGCCCCAGCGTGCCCTGGTTAACTGCTCCAGAGCAAGGTCCCTTCTCCCAGCCAGCTAGCATAGGGGCCACACACTCACAGAGCCAAGCCACAGCCCATGGAACCTGGACAGGACATGGGGAAGTTCTTGTCCATCAATTATGGAGCATTAGCTGATACCCCCATTATGGCAGAGTCCCTCAAAGCTTCACCCCACAACTCTGATCCCCTCCCAGGGCAGGTTCCAGTGTTCTGTGCTCTGATTAAGACAAAGCCATGATAGTATTAAAATCTCAACTTTATTTGGCCATCAAATTCAGTACCAATGTTATTGTAGCAGAATGCTAAGAATGAGCCTGATGCAGAGCTCAGGCCTTTGAGGCACTCCCCCGGTCACATCCCCAACCCCAGTAATTGCAAGTGTCCTGTTTGATCTGGTTATCAGGCCCTCCCCCACCACCCCCTGCCGGGTCAGCCCACCCCAAATAACTCGTGGAAAGGGATGGCAAGTGTTGCCTTTGATCGGAAGGATGGAGACAGCGCCGGAGAGCCAGCGGCCACCCCCACCCTCAGAGCCTGCCACAGCCAGTGCACACAGTATTCCACCCTTCAGGTGTTTGCAATAGTCATCTCCAACTGTCTTAAAGCAGAGGGGAAAGGAAACATCTGGCCAGCATGAAGAGAAGCACCTTCACACACACCTTTCCCCAGGAAGCCATCAGCCCTCTGGCCCTACATATACTGGAGGCTGAGCCCAGGGAAGAACAGCTGAGGCCACTGAGGGCCCTGCCAGGTGCAGAAATCAATTATGGGCTTTAGTTTTAAAAGAAAAAAAAAAAAAAAAAAAAAGAAAAAAGCTTTCTTGGAAGATGTTAGTGGCAAGGCTCCAGACTGTCAGGCCACTAAGCTCCTGGTACCACCTCACCCTCCTGCTGCCCAAAAGAACAGAATACTCCAGACAAAAGCTGTGTACAAAAAAAGTACATCACAATAAAAAATGAGCCCAGCAGGCTGGGCTGGCTCCCCAGTGACAGCTCCCTTCTCCAAAGCCAAAAGAAAGAAAAGATAAGTCAAGTGTACAGGCAAGTGAGGGTAAAGTGTTACTTTAAAAGCCAATCCCTGGATTTCCAGTCATTCACCTTCTGCTTTAAATCTTAATGGGTTTCTGACTTGCTGGGCTGCATCACAGCAGCCAATTTAGTGTCTGATTTTTTGGGTGATGTAGATCAGTCTTCTCTTTACAATTCATCCTTTTGAAGTTTCTGCTCATCCTCATCACCTTCCTCAAGATCTGTTTCTTCATCTGTCTCCAGGTCCTCAAGATCCTGTGGAGGTTACAGACAGCTCCTGGTTTCTGGCACAGTGAGGCAGGTCCAGAACCAAGCACAGAGCAGCAGCTCTGGTCACTGCTGTCTGCTGCCATGTTAACTGAACATCCAAAGACTACTACCACCAAGAGCTCTGGATTCAGGACATTAAGGATGAGCAACTCTTGGTGCTGGTACCTGCACCTGTAACAGCCTCCACCCCACAGGTGAGGAGCTTCCAACTAGATAGACTGACATGAACACTGACCACACAGCCCAGTTCCAGGAGCTGAGGGAGCTCCCTAGGGAAACAAGCCCTCAGTGCCCCAGCAGTGACAGCCACAGCTGCTTCCACCCACTGGGTGCTCTCAGAACAGGAGCCCACACTGCAGGCTCATAGCCAGCCAGGCTGTCCCTGAACAGGTCACTCATGTGGGCACTTCTGTTTACCAGCAACATCCTCTCCTGCCGCCCAGGATCTGATTCAGGACTGAGGATTCAGGTGCAGCACCAGATCCAGCCCATGCTCCGTGTTCCCAAGGCCCAGAGTGGCTCATTCCCATTACTCACATCATCGGCTGCTGCCCCATCCTGACCTCCACTCTCCAGGAACTTTTTGAAGCCTTCTAGTGTCCTCTCCCCATTGTAGTCAATGACCTACACAGGAGAAACATGAGGATGCTGGTTATGGGCACTACAGACCAAGGCCCCTGGAGAGGAGAATTCTCTTTCTGAGCAACAGTGAACATGCCAAGCAAAAGGGAATTTAAAAATTCACCTTCACCCATATGAGACGAAGGAAAACAGCTCAGCCACTAGACTTCAGAGATCACTGCGAGGAAAGAATAGCCTGCAGATGAGCACACTGTCCTCTATGCTCCCTCTTCTCCCCATTCCCACCTCCCATCTCCCACCAGCTCCTTCCTACAGCCCAGCCCCCCACAAAGGGTCTTGGTGTCCTGTAGACTCAGTGAGTTCCATCCCAACAGACTGCAGAGCCCTCCCAAAGGCCTGGTCAGAACACAGCTCAGGCAGCTGAGCACTCCCTGCTCCCTGGCTTACATTTCTGCCAGAGCCTGCAGGGAAGAACTTGAGTGTGGGGAAGCTGTGGATTTTCACTGCCTCCACTTCATTAGCTGTCGAGTCCATCTTGGCAATGACAATGTTCTCATGGTCCCTGTAGGTCTCTCCCAGCTTGTCCCAGATCGGAGCCAGCTGCTTGCAGTGACCACACCAGGGGGCATCTGTTAATTACAGAGACAGAGCTACACCAACAACTTAACGAGGCCCCACCCCTCCCCAGCCCCAGCCAGCCAGTTCACACACATCTCTGCAATCAGGGCACTGCCTTTAGGGCCCAGACTGTGCAAAAGGCCTTCTCCCTAATCCTGGTCACACAGTATCCTGACACCCCTTTCACACCAGTTACTTGGAATCAGGTAGGAAGATACTCACAGAACTCCACAAAGACATTCTTGTTCTCATCGAAAGCAACTTCTTCGAAGTTCTTCCCAACCAGAACTTTGACAGGCTGCTTGTCCCAGTCATCAGGAAGATCCTGACTCATCAGGTGGGGCTGGAGTAAGAAGTGAAATTCAGAGAGAGTTTGCTACAGAGCTGCTTGGAATGAAGACGTGATCACATCCTGGAAACCCAGAGCTCAACCCCTCCGGCGCCTCCGGCACAGGCTGAGAGCAGCCAGACCAGTTGGTCACTTCCTGTTCTCCCACACAGGCTCCTTCCCACCCTGCCCCAGTGGGAATAGCAGGTGCTGCTGCACAGAGAGAGCAGCAGAGCTCTGCAGGAAGGAACCAGCACTGCTGACAGCCATTTCCACAGGACTGGGCTGCCCTGCACAGCCACTGCTGGGCAAGCCACAGTTCCCCAGCAGGTGA
The DNA here is from genome assembly GCF_000695815.1 of Acanthisitta chloris. Lineage (NCBI taxonomy): Eukaryota > Metazoa > Chordata > Aves > Passeriformes > Acanthisittidae > Acanthisitta > Acanthisitta chloris. The sequence continues at coordinate 4,690 of NW_008677709.1, read as the reverse complement.
GAGCCAACGGCTCCTTACACTGTGCCACAATCCACACCTTCCACAGGCTGCTGGCAGAAAGAGCAACTGCATAAAGGGCACAGTCCTCAGAGACAGAGCCCAATACCTGGCTCCCTCTCCTACAGCCTCCAAGCTCCAGCGGCTTTGCCTCAGCACAAAGCCCATGGGATGTTTCATGCAGGAGAGAGAGGAGTTTCTCCCACTGACTCACAGCCCTCACTGGGAGTGTTTGTGCTCCCTTTTAGCCAGCCCTTCACCACCAGCACCATTTATCCACATACCTTGATCTTCCCCTCCAGGAACTTGCTACAGAACTCTTTGATCTTGTCTGCTGTGAGCTCATCAGATTCGGGTTTGTACTTGGTCATTTCTTCCTCCAGGGTGATCAGACGCACAGCAGGACACTCCTCCTTCTTCAGGCCAAAGAACTCCAAAATCCTCTGGTTGTCACTGTGGTCACTGTCTATGAAGATGAACAGGATCTTGGGAGGAAAAAAGGCAAAAGCAGGAGGTGAACACGAGTACTTTGTGGCTACTGACACTTCACATGTGTAGCTGAAGTGAGCTCCCTTCCTCCCCCATCCCAGCAGAGGTGTTGGGGCTGCAGCAGCTCTCACACCTGCACACACCCGACTGCTGGTGGCTAAGGCAGAGTCAGATTTAAATCCAAGAAGGGAAGTCAGGAGTTAACTGCTTTCCTCTCACAGTTGTGTGAGCCAGTAAGTGACTCAGTCACCTATTATAAAGGCACACAGAGCTGCACATCCTCCTCCACAGCTGCTCTGTGGATACAGACATTACTGCACTCCTGACAGGAGCTGTCTCTCAGTTCATGATCCAATAAATCCATCTCACCTTCCCTTTGAAGTTTCCAGCTGCACTCTTGAAGTTGTCCAGTTTCCCTTGATAGTCAGACACACTTTTTGGCAGGAACAGCAGAATGTGAGTCTTGATCTCTCCTCCAAAGATTTTAGGAGCAGTCTGAGGGGTAGAACATAAAGTTTACATTTAGAAGAGAAGCAAATCAGTCCAGATCACTTTGACTCTGCTATTCCAACCAGCCCACAGGAGCCTCCAGTGCTGCAGGACTACTCTGCACATCAAGCTCACACACCTCCTTTCCTGTGTCCTTCCCACTCCTCCATCCCCCAGACTCAAATCAGCTCCACAACCACAGAACCTACAGCTAGAGCTTTGTTATAGTCTTGCAAAAGGGCCTTGCCACATATGTAAGACTCACCTGTTCAGTGAACTCTATGACCAGAGGCAATGAATTAGACTTGATGAAGTTCAGCAGATTATCTTTGGTGAGATCCCCTTCAAAGTTGTTTCGGCCTTCATCAAACTGCAAGAACAGACATTCCTCATTAGACTACAGATCTCTCAGTGCCCCAAGGGATCTCAGCTGCACTCTTCAGAGCAGGCTTCCACCTCAACAATGTCCACATGAAATCTGCACCAAGGTGTCCATCTTCCTGGCAAGGAGAGCCTTAAATCACCCCCACCAGAAGAAAGTGAGCAGCAACCACAGCCAGCTTTGATCTCAGCCCTGCTCTGCACCACCATGAAACCACTCGTGGGGCAGAGCCCCAAGGAAGACTCTGAGTAGCTCCTTCCAGCCTGTATAGGCAGCTCCTGCCCCACAGGACACAGTGGTGTCAGAGCAGACACTGTGACCAGACAGTGCTGGGAACATCTGACAGCTCTAAGGGTTGTTCCAGCCTCTGTTGTTAGAGATAACAGCACACATGGCATGGGAGGTGCCAGCTCCTGTTTTATACAGGGCCTATATCCCTGACCAGGATTCCTAGAACCCTCTGGTGGCTGGAGAGGCCTGTCAAGGTTAGAGAGAGGATGTGCAAAGGGCACAGCAGTGCTGGCAGGGCCCTGCTGGGGCTGCTGGCACAAGCAGGAGAGTGGACTCAGATAACCTTCTGTTAGGGGAAGCATTGGAAAAATAACTTTGCAAACACCTTGAGGATCACTGCAGAGCAGCTGTGCCAGGGCCTGTATGAGTCTGGAGAGCTCACATGGAGCAAGAGGGAGCACCACAAGCCAAACCCTCTCAGTTTAGACTCAACTAACTGCAGGGAGGTAAGCCAAAGCCCCAAACCAAAATTGTTGGCAAAATAAGCCATCAGGTTCTTCTGCCCTGCTGTTTGGTAACTGTGGGTGCTCCTTTGCACCTTGTTTGGGGTAGATGTGTCCAAGGGCTCCCATGGCACTGCTGTGCCATTGCATGGGGTCAGGGAGGAACCCCCAGGGGCTGGATGGACCTGGGCTGCTCCTTCCCAGAGCTGAGCACTCCTGCCCCATCACAGCCTGGAACTGGCATAGCACAGCCACTGCTGCTCCCAACAACAGACCTGACAGGCTGCCAGGCCCAGGACTCTGCCCAGCACCACCCAGAGTGAGGCACACACAGGGGACACACAAAGCCACTCACGGGACAGGTAGGGGGACAGGAACCAGTGAGCCCAGAACAAAACACTGATCCCTCCCCCAGCCTTGCTAGTGCTTTCTGAGCTTGTTACCCAGGTAATCAGGTCGTTTACCTGCACCCTCAGCCACACCAACCTGAGAGGCCTACAAACATGAAATCTACCTGCTTCCAGCCCCATAAAAATAACTACAATTCCAGAGGTGTAGTGGAATAAAACATGTTATTCCAGCTGAACAGAGAATGAAATAGAGTTCATTCAACTCTTTAGGCTGTCTTAGGTCAGACTGGGATGGAATGACTGATGAGATTACAGGTTTACTAAGTCTGAGCCCAGAGGAGCTTTGTCCTGCCTCATAGCACCCCTGGATGCACTGCCACAGAGCCCAAGGAGACTCCCTGTGTCTGCTCAACCCCAAAATTCAGTCACTGGGACTGGGATCTCCATGCCTTCAGCAGTGTATTTATTTGTGATTCTGTAGGTATCAGCATCCCATCCCTCTACACATAATCCTACGGCCCCAGCCCAGTCAGCTGGAACTGCAAATCCTCTTAGGAGCTTCACTGCAATCCCTGTGCTGCAGAACCCACAGCAGCACAGGACAGAGCAGCTCTGGCAGGGAAGGGACTGACAGCACCAGAGACCAAGGATGGGCAAAGAGAAACAACTCTGCTAAGCCACAACCAAACCCCACAGAAGCCATGGAGGGCTCAGCTGCTCTCCTGGGCCTGCCCAAGCCCAGGGGGCACAAGAGCCTCCCCAGCTATACCCACAAGTGCTTCAAGGACTGTGTGACTATGGCTGCAGTGCAGAATGCTGAGGAACAGAGGAGTGAGTGAAGGAACAGCCTGGACCCAATGTCCAACAGCTCTGGGAGGGCAGCACAGGGCCAGGAGACCAACGAGGCTGCGCTCCACTGGTCCATGAGGCTCCCCCACACCACAAAGGGGCCACAGGCTCTGAGGCTCAGAAACAGCCATGCTGGCAGCACAGGCTCTTCACTGTGTGGCCCTGGGCCATCCTCCCCCAGTCTGACTAACCAGAGGCAGGGGAGGAGGCAGCAGACCCCAGCATGGCGCTCGGGCTGGCACCAGCCAGTACCTTCTTGAAGAGCACAACGCCATCCTTGCTGAGCTCATACTTGGTGAAGACATCAGCACTGGAGGAAATCCCAAAAGGAATGTCATCCACAGCTTCTGCTGCCGACAGGAACTCCTTTGCAGCCTCCGATGCCAAGTCCTGGAGAGCAAAGCAGGGTGTCTCACTCATCACCCGGAGCACTCCGGGCCCAGGGAACCGGAATATCGGGTGTGGCAGCACAGCAAGTGTTGCTCAAGGCAGGCAGGGAGCAGGGGAGGCCCTGGCACATGGGGAGTCTCCCAGGGAAGCACAAACCCACCTTGAAGAAGCCGATGACCACCACGTCACTGGAGTCCACCAGCTGTGCTGCAGCGGCCGCATCGCCCAGGGTGGCAGCAGCAGGGCCCGTGCGCTTCTTCAGCCACCCCACGATGTCATCTGCCTCCCTGCCAGCTGCCCCAGGGGAGAGCCCAGTCAGGCACCTCCCTCACAGCCCCCAGGCCTCAGGGCAGACCTTGCAGCTGGTCGAGAGGTCATTGAGGACCAAGATATCATTTACGCAACCCTTTCCCTTTTGCTCCTGGTGTAATTAAGCTAATCCTCGATTGATAAGTCAAGGTACAAGGGGCTCCCACTCTTCTCTCACCTCTAGCCTCAGTCCTTAAACTTTGCCCAGCAATGTAACACTTCCCAAGACCTCAGCATTACTCATGCAGACACATCAGCTCTTCCCCGCAATCGCTGCTCTGGACATTACCCTCAGCATGTAGCACTACGTAGCTCAGCTGACTCTGCCTTGGCCTCCCCTGCAGCTCCCTCACCCCTGTGTTTGCCCCTCATCCCTCCCACCCAGGTACATTTCCAGCTTTGGGCACTGCACTGCTCAACTCAACCTGCGCCACAGCACAAACCAAGCCCAGGTCGCTTTGCTCTCCCACACAACAGCAGTTCTACATGCTCTGGGCTCACACTAGGCATTCCCCAAGTGAGGAGCCCCCAAGAGGCTGCTCTGTCCCTCACCAGCCCAGCACTGCTCCCAGGTCACTGCCACAGTGGACCTTGTCCAGACTCCACAGCACAGGGACAGGGGCATGGCGTCACATCACTGCCCTCTGCACCCAGGTGGTGTGGTCAGCACTCTGCATACCTGTGCCCCCATCCCTGCCCAC
>NW_008677708.1:0-966 GCF_000695815.1 Acanthisitta chloris | reverse complement strand
GCCCACCCGCGCCCCCGAGCCCGGCGGCAGGTGCGACGCCAGGTTCATGTAGATCGCCGACGACGAGCTGCGCTGGCACGGCACCGACGAGCCCGACGGCTGCCAACCCAGCACGGTCAGACACGGAGGGGAGAGGGAGGGGAGGATGAAGAGAAAAAGAGGGAGAAGCAGGAGGAGGAAAAGGGGGAGGTGGAGGAGGAGGAAAAGAAGGAGGAGTAGGATGAAGAGAAAGAGGGAGAAGGAGAAGAAGGAGGAAGAAAAGGAGGAGATGGAGGAAGAAAAGGAGGAGATGGAGGAGGAAGTGGAGGAGGAGGAAAAGAAGGAGGAGGAAGAGATGGAAAAGAAGCAGGAGGTAGAGGAGGAGGAAGAGTAGAAGGAGAAAGAATAGAGGAGGAGGATGAAGAGGAAGAAAAGGAGGAGGTGGAGCAGGAAGAGGAGGAGGAGAGGGAGAAGGAGAAAGACAAAGAGAAAAAGAGGGAGGAGAACCAGAAACAGGAGGAGGAGAAGGAGGAGGGAGATGCTCTCAGTGACCCTCTCAGTGCCCATCCCATTCCCTCCCAGTGCCCATTCCACTCCCTCCCAGTGCTCCCAGTGCTCATCCCACTCCCTCCCAGTGCCCATCCCAGTCTCTCCTCATCCCTCCCAGTGCCCATCCCAGTCCCTGCCCATGTCTCACCAGCTGCTAGCCCACAGCAGTGCCCATGCCCAGTGTCCCCAGTGCCCATCCTAGTCTCTCCCAGTGCCCACGCCCAGTCCCAGTGCCCATCCCAGTCCCTGCCCATGTCTCACCAGCTGCTAGCCCACAGCAGTGCCCATGCCCAGTGTCCCCAGTGCCCATCCTAGTCTCTCCCAGTGCCCACGCCCAGTCCCAGTGCCCATCCCAGTCCCCCCCAGTCCCTGCCCGTGCCTCACCAGCTGGTAGCCCATGGTGGCGCCCATGCCCAGTCCCAGTGCCCATCCCAGTCC
>NW_008677707.1:0-14639 GCF_000695815.1 Acanthisitta chloris | reverse complement strand
ATCAGGAGGACAACACTCAGCATCAATTGGGCCTACCACCTCCACTGCACACCTGGTAGAGCAGCCTAAGGAGAGCAACTGCAGCACCTCTTTTGGCAGCTGGATCTGTCTGGACCTTCATAGAGCAGGTACCAGAAGAGACTCATGGTTCTGGATCACCCTCATTCCTCCTAGGATGACCATGAGATCCAGCTGCCACAGGCAAGGGCCTTGTGGACTCAGACCAGCAGGAGTGAAAAGCCCTTTGCAGCTTTAGACAAGCTATTCCCAAATTTTATCTGTATGGAACCTCAAAAGGCACAAGTGAGCACAGTATTTCTCCCCGTGAAGCAGGTGTGGAAATGGCACTGGAACCCACACGTGTCAGACAGCAGTGTGGGCTCCTGGGGTGGCTCTGCTCCGAGAGCCTAGGAGGAACTCTGCTGCAGGAACATGTGGCTTACTGGGGGGTGTTGTCAGGAGCTGAAGAGGCTGATCTGTGCCACCTGGCAGGGCAGTGACCAGTGAAGTGGTCATTGCACATTTAGCTGGTTCAATTATTATTAAAATGGTAATTTTGAATGAAGAAAAATGTGTCCTGCCCTCCAATGAGAGGTGTTATCGTATTACTCTCAAGGCTGAAAGCAAAGTTGGAGAATCTTCTTTTTTCAATGCAAATAATGAACATGGTAATTACCAATAGAAAGCATCTCGTATCAATGGTATCAACACTGCAAACTCTTTCTGTGCTTGAGAATGACCTGAATAATTTAGCTTTAACGTTCAGAAGCCTTATTTGTTTTATGAAGTAAGGAGGTAAATGTTTTGTATATAATGGCAACATTCACTTAGAGAAACCGGAGTTTAGTTGTGCAAATCTAAGCTGATCTATCTCCATAGCATCTCCATAGCATCATCCTTGCTCCTCTTCCAAGTGCAGTCAACAGAGAAACAAGGCAATGAATCAAGTGTTTGCTAATTTTATTTCATATTGGCATCCTCATTTCTTCTTCCTGCCACTCTCCAGCTCCTTTTGCCTTTTCCTTCTCCTTCCATTGCCACCAGAGCCTGACCACCCCACTCACCTGCTCTGTAACTGAAGCTGTTCGGCTGCTTTGGCATGTGATGGAAAGGACATCCTTAATGTCACCTCCTCGTCCGGAGCCTACAGCTCACGTATCTTTCTCTGACATTTGCTGTGAAGATGGGAGGAATTTCAGTAACCATAGAAACCTCATGCACACTCAGAACCTGTTCCTCTTCAAATCTAAAAGTGATATGAGTTAACTGTCACTAAACTCTAGCTGGTTTTGCTCTCCCTCTTCACTTTTCTTTGCTAGACTGTTACTTTTCCTCAGTAGACAGACACTTTCGGTGCCACTAGAGCAAAATAAAGACATCCTGGGGTTTAAAATATACTGTTGAGACTTCAGAAGTCACATCTGTTTTCCCTGCTATGAGATCAAATAATAACAGTGTTGAGCATCACAGAAATTAGTCTCCAAATGAAGGAGCAGGATCAGAAGACAGCAAGGTCACCTCAGCCCATGAACAGCTGCCCTGATGCAAGGAGGTTCTGACCAGCAGCAGGCACAAAGCTCTGCTCACTTGCATTCTGTCTTTGCAATAGCCAAACCAGTAACTGGCCCAGAGTACCTAACCATGTTACTGAGTCTTATTTCTTAGGCTTATCACTGCCTTTTCACTAGACATAATCCCCAGCTGCTTCCCTATCCATCCATTTCAGCACTACTCATCTGGACAGACAGACCAAGTCTCTGAAGGACAAATCTTATCCAGATAAACCACAAACAATTACCCAGACTAAGTATGTTCTGCCAGGAACAGAGAAACACACATCATATTCAATTTAATTCCACACAATATACATCTTTCAACAGATTAAGAAGAACTTGTGATGCAAAATTCATCCTTACCATCTCCAGGATCCAGTGCCCAGCCACAGCTTAGCAACAGTGTCAGAGTGAGGAGCTTTGCACCAGGGAATTAGTGTTCCAGCATTTCTCCTTGTCTCATGCCAGCATTCCTGAGAGGTCTCATTTTACCCAGGGATCTTCAGCATGAGGCTCCACATTCCTTACCAGCCATTAAGGATCCACAGGCACAAAGATCCTCTGGCATGTTTTCTAAATATTAACAGCATAGTTGGGAATAGCATTTGCAAGCTGCAAATCCCATTGGGAATTTTCTTCAAGACTAGCGTGAAACTAACACTAAACAGTAAAAACTGCTGAACAGCTTTTATTTTTAACAAGAAACTTGGGTGCCTGTCTTGCTTTTTGGGATCAATTCAGCATTACGAGACAACATCTTTTGTTGCCTGTGAATAATTTCACTCCTACAGCTAACAGCTACTCATACTCCAGCACTCTCATTCTGAAGAAAAACTCTTCTAGCAACCCTGTCAATTTTCCAAATCTATCTGATAAATAACTTATTATGGCAGTGAGAAGAAATGTATATGTATCCCAGATGTAGCACGTGGATTAGCTTTATTTTCTTGGCTCAGTCTACTGAAACTAAGCTATTTCTACAACCAGATGGGAGAGAATGAATTAAAAGGAGTGTCTCCAGAGAAAGGCAATGGAGCTAGGGGAGAGTCTAGAGAGTAAGTTCTATGAGAAGCAGCTGAGGGAGATGGGGGAGGCTTGGGGGGACCTTCTTGCTCTCTACAACTACCAGAAAGGAGGTGCAGTCAGCTGGGGGTCGACCTCTTCTCCCAGACAATGAAAGACAGGACAAGAGGACATGGCCCCAAACTGCACCAAGGGAGGTTCAGGCTGGACATCAGGAAGAATTTCTGCACAAAAAGTGCTGTCAGGCATTGGAAGGGGCTGTCCAGAGAGGAGGAGGAGTCACCACCCCTGAGGTGTTCAAAAAACAAGTAGAAGTGGCACTTTGTGATATGGTTTAATGGACATGGTGTAAGACAAAGGTTTGGTATCTGTAACTGTTGGCTTAACTGGGCTCCTTTTCCAGCTCCCCAGGTTCTTTCTGCTCTGAGGTGAGCAGAGATTCTGTCAGAGGTAATCTGACACATCAGCAAAATTGAAAAGTTGTTATTTGACTATACTCTTTGAGTAAAAGGGATGAGATACAAAACCAGTGACAAAAATTCCTCCTGCCAAGTGGAGAGAACTGCAGTTAGCCTGTGAAAAGAAGCAACATCCTACCATGAAAGGCATCACTAAAGATCATGTGTTACAATTTTTTGCTAAGAAACCTTCCAGTGTTGTTTCTGCTAAGGATATATTAGAACACAAATATATTCCAGCCAGTCTTAGCAAAGGAATTTAACAGCATTAGACACAGAATTCATACTTACTGTGCATTTCTGCTATGGAAACCTGTCTGCTCCCTGCAATGGATACATCCGGGTAGTGTGAGCAGGAGGTACAGGTGTCCAGTGGCGTCACAGGCAGTACAGACACATCTTCTTCTCCAACATGACTCTCCAGAGAAGAAGTGGGGAGGGAATGAGCTGTGAGCTGCCAGTCCATGGTGCTCTGTGCTGTTTGGAAGTTAGGGCTCTTCTGGCATTGCTCCACTTAGAGCTGCCATTCAAGTTCATGGTGAGAAGAGGTGAGCAGGAGGTACAGGTGTCCAGTGGCGTCACAGGCAGTACAGACACATCTTCTTCTCCAACATGACTCTCCAGAGAAGAAGTGGGGAGGGAATGAGCTGTGAGCTGCCAGTCCATGGTGCTCTGTGCTGTTTGGAAGTTAGGGCTCTTCTGGCATTGCTCCACTTAGAGCTGCCATTCAAGTTCATGGTGAGAAGAGGAAGGGATGAGGTGTCCTGTGTTCAGTCCTAAATCAAACTGTCTGGAGTAGGAGGAGAGGAGGTTACTCCTTAGAAGCTCTACCTTGGCTTTCCCATTGCTTCCTCTTGCTGGATCTGACACCTCCCTATCCAGCCAGGCAGGTTTGTTGTCCCTCGGGACACTAGGGTCACTTGCAGGGAACATCTGCAGGGTAGATCTTCTTCACAATTCTCAATTTTCATCTCCAAAGGAGGCAGCTCCTCTTGGGAAGTTTGCTCTGAAAATAAATGTTACAGAGAAGAGCCTTAATCACAAAGAACACTCCATTCGAAGATGGATGATGCTGTAATGGGTTTGTCTCTTGGATTCTTACAGGTGTGTCAGCTGAGATTAGCTCAAGCCCTTTCCATTCCACCAAAGCTTTTGCTGCAGCACCTTCTCATGTACATCATATCCACACTACTGCATCTTCTCTCTCCACTGCCTGTCCCTCCCCACTCATTTCTTTTTCCACCCTTTACATTCCTTATCCTGCAATACCCCATCTCAGTTTCCCCACTGATGAGAGTCTCATCCTTCTCACCCTCACTCCCCTGATCACAATGTGTCCTTGGAGGAATGTCCCTCACACTACACACAAGCCCTTTCCTTGCCCAGGCACAGGGTGGGACAGGAACAGGCACACACATCCTCTGCTCTCTCAGCTGCACTGGGCTTACTTTATGTGAGCCCATGGTCTGCCAGAGGAGCAGCACATCAATGCAGATCCAGCACATTCCTGGTCCCTCCCATGGCTCTGAGTGCCTCTTAGTTCCTAGTCAGGTCATCAGGGACCCCAATCACCTGATGAGGAACAGCTGAAGTGATCCATCCCCAGGCCCAGGAGGCACTGCTGTTTGTGTAGGCTCAGTGTTGGGGTTGTTTGCTTTATTTGAGCTTCATGCTGAGAAGGAAATAAATAAGTCACTTGGAGTCATGCTTCTAATCTTCATCTAGTGGCACTAGTAATGTACTTCTCTATACCCCATTTCCATCTGCAATGCACCTTGTTATCCTCCTGAATCTTTCTACCTGTCTGTTTCCCATGCCACTCTGTAAGGAGTAAAATCTTGCAAGGCATAGAGCAGAGGACATCCCCATCCTTCATGTACACTCAGTGTTATGGTGGAATCTGCTAATGCTTATTGACTTGAATGAACAATCCCCAAAGCCACAGTCAGTGAGAAATAAATGTGAGAGCAGCTCATGTTCAGGAAAAGTTACAAGACAGAACTGAGGAGTCACAATTTCTCAGTGTAAGGCATGATGTGAAGTTTCCTTTAAGACTAGACTGAATCTATAGGACTTTCTAACCTACAGACAAGTAAAAATCCCCAAGATGTGTCTGAGATTGTACTGTACTAAAAAACCTAGTGAATAATTGGGAACTGATGAGATTGGCAGAGGCAGTTGCTGAGTATAATAAATGAAGAGAATTTCAATGCTGTGCCATAACAAAAGAAGAAATGGGACCTCACAGTTTATTCTCTACTGTACTGGAATTCAGTGGCTGCCAAAGGGCAACTAGTTTTCAGTCAGATTTAAACTAGACAAGATGCAAAGACCTTCCTAGCCAAAGATAAAAAGTCAGCAGTGTTCCAGTTCAACCACTCTTTTCACACTGTAAAGCTGAATCTATGAGTACTATATGAAGATCTGATCACTCTTATCCTAGGTTTATTTTTTGGCAGTAGGCTCTGACACCTGAATAAGGACCATGGGATTTCTTCTACTGATCTCATTGAAACTCATAGATAAAAGTAATGAAGAACAGATGACAGTTTCCGGCTGCGAAATTTCTTCTACACTGGAATGTTATAAACTCAAGCCTCCAGTTCACAATACAAATCCAAAACTCATTGTGAGATTCTGCCTGGCCATAGACTGGAAATCTGTGTCTGTGTACATGTTTTCACTAAGACTGTGCCATGTTGCTAAGCATTCTCTCTCTCTGCCTGCTAACACAGAGGCTGATGGAGGTGAAGTCTATCTTCAGGGCTGGCAGAGAGTGAGGCAGCTGCCTGATGGATTTCTCAAGATGCTTCTATTTTCAGCACTCTTGAGTCTCTTCTTCGTGGGAAATGTCAGCACTGCAGCACCTTGCCCACACCACATTGCTGAGCAGGACATTCTGTCTCCAGGGACTGCACTCACTCTGTCTCTGCTTTCTGAGTGTGCTGAGCTTTGCAGTGGCTCCAGCTGAACAGGGAGACAGTCAGTGGTGGGCAGGACCTATTTAAGCTTTGGTTTTGCACTAAGGCTTTGTTGCTGCTTTCAGCAGATCCTTTCCCAAGAGGTAGCAGCCACAGAGCTGCCCTTCAAGCCACACTGTGAGTATTGCAGGAAGAGCAGAGCAGATGCTGTGTAGCCCAGAACCTTCTCACAAAATCTAGGAGTGGCTCTATGACTAAACACTGATTTTCTTTGCAGCAGTTTCCTGTGCTATGGAAGATGTGATTTCATGGATAAACTGCCAGCAAGCTTTCATTACTATCATGATTAGCCTCCAGGATGGAGATATGATAGATATCGCTGATAGATATGGTTATACATGCTGGTCATGCACAGACATTCTCACTGCCAAAGAAGTAAGGAACTGTTCTCCTCTTAATCTCTTTTCCATGTATTTTCTTCTGATCTCTTTTCCTTATGCATCATATTCAAAACTAATCCAAATGGCAAAGGTCTTTCCTTGCTAAGCCTGTACTGGGAATTCATGTCAATCTTGTGATTGGCATCACATGCTCTGTCACAGCTGCCACTTCTATCAATCTTTTTTTTTTCTTACTTAAAATACATGTGTTTTAATAGCATCTCTGGAAAAACAGGTAATTTTTTGGTGGATGAGAAGAGAAAAAAAAACCCCTGTATGATACTACAGTTTTCAAATGAAATGTTAAGTGTCTCTTCACACTTAGCAGAAGGTTTTAATTGCTATTTGCTCTACAGGGACTTAGTGAATTTACACTGTCATTCATTTCAATTTCAATCTATGATTCTATGATTTTTCTGGCACTGAATTGTTTCATGCCAAGCACTGAGCACTTTACTGTTCAACCCTATTGAACACCTCTATATCTCCTTGAAGGGCCTGATAAATTAGCAATCCCCTAAATTTTATAACCCAACTAGCAGAAAACCAGAGAAGTGCATGAGGTATAGTCTGTGAGGACAGCTCTGAAGTGACTTTTGAAGAACCTCTTCAAAGAGAATTTTAAGGAAAAAGGCAAATCCCTAAGTCTGCCACCAAATGATGAACCTTACAAACTTTTAGGAACCTCCCTAAATGTGATATAATACCAATTGCTTGCCATAATATTTTAAATTCTCATCTATAAAGCAAAGCATGAGGGAACAAACAGTAAAAAGATCTCAGGTGAAAGCTGAGCTCCCGTTTAATAACAGCTTAGTCCTTTATTGAGTGTTAATCTGCACCTAAATACACCCTGCACACTGCTGGCAACTGGTTCCAGACACTTCTGCCCTGTAGGGCCTAGGAAGGTTGTAAACACTCATTCTAACAGCTTTCTAGATCTGTTGGGGAGTGAAGTCTGTTTACTACATGGACACATCTAAGCCAGCCCAACCTTTGTGGAAATCTTCCAGTGCTCCCATGTAAACCAGGTACTTTTGTCTCCTAATCAGATGATTATAAGCCTTGTTTGCCTGTGAGGGTGGAACTCACACCCTGCAACCCCAGAGCAAGGAATGATCCAATTTTTGGTGTGTGAAGAACACAATAACTCAGTGAACCCCTGAAAATTTCTGTCAATACACAGATGAAAGGGCTGAAGAATTTGCTGATCCATGTTCATAGCAAATCATTCAAGCAGATATCAGATGCTCTTAAACCACTCTATAGCTGGTTAGCTCCTTAGCTTTAAGCTGAATTCACAGCCATCATACTCATTGTTCAACTTCTGCTGCTCATTGTAAGCTTAAACCACAAATCAAATGGACTTACATTGTTTGCAGCACCAAATTGCCAAACAAATTAGATGCCACAATGTGAGGTACTTGTATGATGCAAAGTAATAACTGTGATCGATGAGCCTTCTCCCAGCCAAGGCTGCAAGACCTTTCTTTGGCTGATTGCCTGCCCAGAGCTGCCTGGCATGTGCCTCACTCCTGCATGTTACACAGCAGGGTCCACATCCTGCTCAGCACAACAGCAAAACCCAGAGGAGCCCTGCTGAGTAGACTGGTTTTGTTATTGGCCACTGGGAAGGCAAAGATCTGCAGTCTCAAATGTGGTGGGAGAAACCCCCCAGCTGTCACACCATCAGCCATCCCTTGCTCTTCTAACACAGTCTTTAAACCTCAGGCTCTGAGCTGCCAAGACCTTTCTGTCCCCTCCTCAGCCAGGACCAATAGCCACTGGTCTGCTGGACACCACGTGGCACCGCAGGGACTCAGTGCCAAGAGGCCCCAAGAGCAATGCCTGCTGGGCTCATGCTGGGAGCACACTGCTGCTCTGGGTGCTGCTGGAGGGAGGTACCCTTGGCCCCAGGGAGGCAGGACTCAGGTGCACCCTGTGCTGACCACTACCCACTGGCAGGCTCTGGGTTCCTCCTGGGCAGCGTGCAGGGTGTTTCCATCGGCCTCCCCATGCCCTGCACAGGGAGTCCAGAGGTGAGCTCTGGGTTTGGGGTCCAAAAGAATGGGGGCTGCACTGCTACAGCCCTCCTGGGAATGTGCTTTGCAAGCACATTGCCTGGAGCTGTACAGAATGTCAGATCCATGCACCACCCGTATATAACCAAAATGCCAAGGACCAGGAGAAGAGCTTGTTTGGAACTGCCACAGTTTCAAGCAGCTCAAATAAAAGATGTTACATATTTCCTCTCCCTGAACTCTTTAAATTCTAAATTTTATCTTTTAGTTCAATGGAAAACAATACTTATCCTTTTTTTATATAGGGATGTTGTGATTTTTGGCTGTTAAGGCATCATTTGATCTTATATGGTGTTTGGTAGAAGCCACAACAATTTGCAATTCCTTTTTTATTATTAGGGACATACAGAATGTCTTTATATACTTCACTTTTCAGGGAAACCTAAGATATTATCTTTTAAATGCAATATGCCTTCATATTTATCACTATACTATCCTTATATCCATCAGCATCATGTACCTCCAGACCCTGGAAATCACCTCAAGTGCTCTATACATGAGCTGTATTTCAAGAATTTATGTATTGCCCCTGGAGGAATATGAGCTATAAAAGGTTTCTGGTGTTCTATGTTCAATGAAAACACCATGGATTTAGTCACAATGAGTTGCAGGTTTTGGTATATTGTTATTTTTCAAGTCTTTTTATCTTCTCATTACCACCAACCTGTATGACTCACACTACATGAGTCAAGGGGAGGTCACTTTTCCCAGCACTGATGTCCAGCAGGAGCTCATGGCTACAGATGTGAGTGCTATAAAGACATCATTTTTAATGGAGTTGTTAAGGTTTTTGACAACTATGTGTCAGGACATCCTGGGCTTCAGTGCTGAGGAGAAAACAGCCATCTACAAGCTGACAGGGGCTGTCATGCACTATGGGAACCTGAAGGTCAAGCAGAAACAATGACAAGACCAGGCAGAGCCTGATGGCACAGAAGATGCTTAGCAACTAACCTCTTGATACAGAAATCAGGTTTGTGAAACACTTTGTTTCAGAAAGGACAGAAGCCACCGTTTACTCGTGTGAAAACTGTATAATGTTTCTTTTAGCCTACATGAAACAGCAAACTTGATTCTCTGATATTCTGCCATGGCTGAATGGCCATTGGGAATGGTCATAAGCTGCGACAGGGGAGATTCAGATTAGATGACAGGAAATTTTTTTCCCTATGAGTGTTTTCAGGCACTGGAAGGTTGCCCAGGGAGGTGGTAGAGTCACCATCCCCAGAGGTGTTTTAGAGGTGTCTGGATCCCCCGCTGAAAGAAATGGTTTAGGGGTTCCAGCACTGACAGGTTAATGGTTGGACTTTATGGTCTTAGAGGTCTCCTCCACCCATGACGATTCTATGATTCTCAGAGTTTTGCAGCCAAAAATTTTGAACATTAAGGCATTTCTGAGATACACATCCCCCCAGTCAAATTCCAGTCCTTGTCCAATGACCAATTTTTCCTTTGTCTCTCTTGTCTTTCATGTGCTGACAAGGCTCCCTACCTGATGGGTCTGTACTCAGCAAATCAGCTTTGACCCTATGTTATCCTTGAGTCAAAGTTGGGAATTTAATTTGTGACCAAAGGTCAAACTATGGGGGAGATAATATACAGGAATAGTCAGTAAAATACTAGGAACACATGGTTAGAATTTCTCCTCAGAAAGCTAAAATTTCTTAATATTTCTCTGTGCAGTAACTTCTGTGCATTTTCCTTTTGGTCTGGGTGCACTCTTGGCAAAGTCTGTGTTTGGGAAGATGTTCCTGTGGATGGTTGTTCACATCAACCAACAGCTGGATACCAAGCAGCCCAGGCAGTACTTCATTGGTGTGCTGGACATTGCTGGCTTCGAGATCTTTGATGTAAGGAACAAAGTTTTCACAACAGCTTCATGGAAGAAACAATGGTTGCTAACAAAATTCTTTCATGAAGAGCCAATTGTGCCTGACTAATCTAGTGGTCAGTCTCACCTTTGTGCAAGGCAAGATCATAGAGAAGATCCTCCTGGAAAACATGCTGTGGTGCATTGGTTAGATGAGTTGTGGTGAACAGCTCTATGTCCAGGTGGACACTAGAAATGAGTGATGTTCCTCAGGGTTCTGTATTGAGACCAGGATTATATCACACCTTTACCAGGGACAGGGACAGTGGAATAGAGTGCACCATTAGCAAGTTTGCTAATGACACCAAGCCACGTGTTGCAGTCAACACACTGGAGAGAAAGTAGATTCTGTTTGGATATGAGACATGGCCAGTGAGACATGGAAACAGACTGGCCCCAGAATATGGCAATGCCCCATAACTAAAAGTGTGCAAGCTCAGGGTGTGTGGGGCTTTGAGCAACCTTATGTAATCAAAGCTAGCTCTGCCCACAGCAGTGGTGTTGCACCAGATGATTCTAAGGTCCCTTCCAACCCAAACCATTCTGTGTTTCTGTCCTCTGTCTGTTCTGTATGTCCATGAGAGTCAGAGATTGCTCAGAGAGTCAGGAGTTCTGACGTGCCCTTGCACTCACCATTTTACATAGATTGTTTCTGGGCTCCTCCTGGATGGGGCAAAGAGTGTTTCCATCAGCCTCTCCCTGCCCTGTGCAGGGAGCCCAGGGGTGAGCTCTGGTTTTGAACTTAAAAACCTGCAAGCTCATCCTTGGAACAATCTCTTCATGCCCAGATCAGTGCTCGCTGCTGGATATCTCCTCGGGTCACAGGCATCATTTTTCTGGCCTTGCCTCTGTGCTCTTCCCTGAGCTTTACCCACTGAGCCCCTTTAATAATCAAAATGCCAGTGACCAGGAGAAGAGCATGATTAGAACTGACACCATTTAAAGCAGCTCAAGTGACAGTGCAAGATACTTGTGATGGGATGGAAGTGCTGGACTGAGGATGTATCAGAGTTGCACCACAGTCATGCAATAAAAATCTTCTTGGAGTCCAGGAGGAAATCACTGGAAATGTAGCAATATAATCTATTGGTCCTACATCCAAGTTCTCTAAGTGCCTTGACTAATTGAGATTCTGTCCTTAAGTCTCTAGACATATTATTTATAGTCAATACATTCACATCATTGGTAAGATACAAAACATTTCTAAATATATCTTGTCAAATCAAATGAAAATTATGCACTTAGCTAAGTTTGCCAGACAATACTTTGCCAAAGAATGTTTGCCATAAAATGTTTTGACCGAAAAAAGAGGAAGAATCCAGAGCATCTGCCAACCAGACTCTATAAAAGTGTCTTTGCAGTGCTCTCCCCTGTCTCCTAGGAAGGTTTCACGGTAAGTGCACTGGGTCTGGTGATTTGTTGAAATGAGGCATCCCCTGTTATTGCATATTAGGCAATAGATTCTGACCATGATTTCCAGAGAAGTTTTCCACTTGCTTTCAGGTAATTGTATATTTTTATCTATACCTTTATAATTAAATTTTACATTGGAATAACGAGGCTCCTTTAAGATAGTGCCTATTCTCAAATGCAACACTACAAGCCGTAAAGCAAAGTACAATCTGTACAGTGTCACAAGACACAGCCAGCAGAAATTTCTGAAAGGTTATTGATATCATTCAAGGATGAAAACATTGTTTTTCTCTTCTGTGGGACGAGGAAGGTTAGTTTTGCTAGTTTTAGCAATTTTAGTATGGGTGAAATTTTACAGCATTGGAAAAGGTCTCCTTGCAATTAAAGCACATTAATCAGCTATTGATGCTATGTTTCTTTTCTCCCACAGTGTTCTCTGCTGACGAGCCCCTCCAGAAGGTGCAGCCATGTCGACAGACGCCGAAGCGGCCATCTTTGGGGAGGCTGCCCCTTACCTCCGAAAATCGGAAAAGGAGAGAATTGAGGCCCAGAACAAACCTTTTGATGCCAAGTCATCTGTCTTCGTGGTACATCCCAAAGAATCCTTTGTGAAAGGGAAAATTGAGAGTAAGGATGCAGGGAAGGTCACTGTCAAGACTGAAGGGGGAGAGGTGAGTAAATGCAAGACTTACAAACAAAATTTCATGCCCATTCTGGCCCTTAGCTGACGTGCATATACTTTCCTTTCCTCTTACAGACCATGACCGTGAAGGAAGATCAAATCTACTCCATGAACCCTCCCAAGTACGACAAGATCGAGGACATGGCCATGATGACCCACCTCCACGAACCCGCTGTGCTGTACAACCTCAAAGAGCGTTACGCAGCCTGGATGATCTACGTGAGTGCCAGCAGCAGCTTCCCTTGGGCAGCTGCAGGAACTGCTCTGCCAGGCTCAGGGCAAGCCAACGTGCTGTCTCCCTTCCCCACAGACCTACTCGGGTCTCTTCTGCGTCACTGTCAACCCCGAAGAGGGGCTGCCGGTGTACAACCCCGAGGTGGTGTTGGCCTACCGAGGCAAGAAGCGCCAGGAGGCTCCTCCACACATCTTCTCCATCTCTGACAATGCCTATCAGTTCATGCTGACTGGTGAGTTGCTTGGTTTTCTTTAATGTTGCTTGGCTATGGACACTTGCAGAGGCTAAAAAAAAAAGTCCTTTCACTGCAAAATAATTCAGTTTAATGGTGCTGTGAGGGTGGAAATCCCCTCATCGATGGAAATGATGAATTCTTTCCCTTGATTGAGGAGGATTGGGTTAGAGACTATTCAGTCAAACCTGACATCCACAAGTCAATGATTGAGGAGGATTGGGTTAGAGACTATTTAGTCAAACCTGACATCCACAAGTCCATAGGCCCTGATGGGACGAATCTGTGAGTGCTAAGAGAACTGGTGAACATCTTTGCTTGGCCCCTCTCGTTCGTCTTTGAGTGGTCAGGAGAGGTGAATGAGGAATGAAAGAAAGAAAATGTTGTAATGGTTTTCACAAAGTGCAAGAAGAAGGACCCAAGGAACTACACACCTGTCATCCTCACCTTAATCCCTGGAAAGGTGTTGGAAGAGCTCATCCTGGAGTCCATCTCTAAGCATGCTGAATACAAGAAGATGATCAGTAGTCAGCATGGATTAACCAAACAGAAATCATGCTTAACTGACCTGATTCCCTACTACAATGGGACATTAAAACTGACTGGATTACCTTCTACAATGGGACAACTACCTGGAGAGATGAGGAGAGAGCAGTGGATGTTGTCTACCTGGACTTCAGCAAGGTTTTTGACACTCTCTCCCATGATATCTTCATAGGCAAGCTCAGGAAGTGTGGGCAGGACAAGTGGATGGTGAGGTGCATTGAGTTCTGTCTGAATGGCTGGTCTCAGAGGGTTTTGGTCATGGCTCAGAGTCTAGTTGGAAGTCTGTCACTAGTGGTATCCCCCAAAGGTCAATACTGGACCCAGTATTGTTTAACTCGTTCATCAACCACTTGGCTGAATGGGTCGATGCCTTCTCAGCAAACTCACTGAGAACACAAAGCTGGGAGGAATGGCCAATAGCCCAGAGGGCTGTGCAGCCCTGCAGAAGAGCCTCGACATGTTATATAGATGGACAAAGAGGACCTGTCTGAAATTCAACACAGGAGAGTGCAGGTCCTGCACCAGGTTTATGAAAGGATTTAGCTGCCTACTGCTAGCACATCTACCGAAAGTCACAGGAATATTTTCATCAAGGGTATTCATGACACACATTAATAATCTGCTTTTTCCACAGATCGGGAGAACCAGTCCATCCTGATCACGTACGTACAGCCCTGCTCGGGTCCCTGTGGGGCTGCCCAGTGCCAGGGATCCTCCTGCCTCACCACACACTCTCTGCCTCTCTCTGCTTTGACAGTGGAGAATCCGGTGCCGGGAAGACTGTGAACACCAAACGTGTCATCCAGTACTTTGCAACAATTGCAGCCAGTGGGGACAAGAAGAAGGAGCAGCAGCCAACAGGCAAGATACAGGTGAGCCAGGAAGAACAGAGTCAACACTTGGCATGTCATTGTCCTGTCAGCTAAAAAGTCACTGAATAATTCTTGCCCTGCAGGGAACGCTTGAGGATCAAATCATCAGCGCCAACCCACTGCTGGAGGCCTTTGGGAATGCCAAGACTGTGAGGAATGACAACTCCTCACGCTTTGTAAGTTGTTGCTTTGGACAAAATCTCTCCCTCTCATTACAAGACAAGTGATGCCCGAGTAGTTCTCCATGTAAAGGAGGCATCAAAGCAACCCACCCAGGCTGAAATGATGCTGCTTCTCCTTAACAGGGCAAATT
>NW_008677706.1:0-21859 GCF_000695815.1 Acanthisitta chloris | reverse complement strand
GACTAGATGATCTGTAAGGTCCCTTGCAACCCAAGCCATTCTCTTCTATGAAATTCTAAATATATTCTGTAATTTTATTTTCAACATACTCTGGTTTTTCACAGTGAGATTCCAGGTAGGAGAGTCTGCCATGTTGCTATATCCCAACTAGCAGCATGCCAAGATGGCCACCACTCTGACTGTGGGAGGTGTCACTACAGAATGATGTCATTTTTGCATACCCATTAGTTAAAATGCTTTTTTTGCTTCATCTGTTGCCAAGAATCATTCTTTCACTCTGTCTCCTTTCCAGGTGTGGATGTGTGGAGGTGGCATGTATGATGTTCCATGTTCTCGAGTTGGACATATATATAGGAAGTACGTCCCATATAAAGTCCCTTCTGGAACCAGCCTCGCACGAGTGAGTAATTGGGTCTTGCTGGTTTTCACTTTCATTTGTCATCAGTCTCTTCATTCTCTGTGAACCAGTTTCCAGTAAACCATTAAAATGGAAAATGAATGTTTCTTTATTTTTCTGAAATGAGATGCAATTACTGCAGTTATTCTGCCTTTCAGAGATAAGATTGCCAAGAATAAAATGGAAGCTGAAAAATACAGGGTTGGATGTCTCAGCACAGAAGTATGTTTCATGCTGATTCAAAAGAACCTAGGAATAACCTAAGGCTTGCAGTTCTTAAATTGCACAGTGTTGTCAGTCATAGTTTTTATAAGCAGGACCAATTCGAATGCACATTTTCTTATCAGTCAGCAGAACAGGCAGAATCTCATGGAAGGGATGTTTTCTGAGGCAAAAGGACTGAGTAACAATGATTTGAGCGACTGTCTGATTATTGTGTAAAACCTGTTCATGAAATACAGCCAGCTTGGAGCCATGAGAGTGAGCAATTGCTAGAGCTCTAGACATTTCTCAAAGACTACTGAACACATCTATATCCATGAGGGGCTTTTTGCTCAAGAGAAAATGCTCTATAACTTTCTGGAGATGTTCACAGGATGTCAAAAGATGGGAGATAAAGGGCACAGATGAAGCTTCCAGGCAGATACTAGTATTTATTCATGCTCGAGTTTAATCTTTTCTGGTTTAGAGGATTTTTTTAAAAATAAAATGGCATTAATGTTAAAGTCTGCATGTTGCCATAGGGTAATATTTTATGAATCATATTTTTTCTTAATAATGAAAATGTGGTATGAATAAAAGAATAAATTTCTTGCTTTAAGGGGGAGAGATCCTTGGTTTTAGCACCACAGAACACGGCTTGCTGTACTAACTGCAGCAGAAGAAAGAGGCCACCTGTACTGCCTGACAGCTGGCTAGACAGAAAGAAGGATTTGCCTTTAAAGAGTATCGGTGCAGACAGTGTGACACACAATTCAGTAATGGGATTAGTGGTGGGGACGAAAACTGTATTGACTGAATTGGGAGATTAAAATCTTCCTCAAGTATAGCTCTGTGTACTATCAGAGTTGCCCCATCCGGATTTTGGGCTGACTGAAATAAACTGCTTCATTTATGGTGTCCCCTGCAAAAATTACACACAACTTGAAATAAGAAATTCAAACCTTAGTCTCTGTTTTTTTCTATTACGGCACATAGTATCTCATTAGAGAATATGCTGTCTCATGCATTGCCTGTAGGAGCAAAATGCAACAATTCCTTTTTGGGCTACTAGCATCTTGCACAGTTCCACACTTAACTGGCTTTTATGGTGGCACTGTGAGTACTTAGAGTCATCAGGCAGCCACAGCCTGCAGCCCACCTGTACTACTTATTTTAGCTTGATTTCAATAAATCAGTCATGAATATTACTGAAAAACATTCCCAGTTATAAAAATGACATCTCTGTCCATGAACATACTGACCGCCCTGTATCTTGTCGGAAAAGATCTAGTAGTGAGTCTTATCTTTCCTATTCAAACAATGGATAGTTTTTTTCTGTCTTGTGGCTGTCCAAAATGTGATGCTTAGTAAATTTGTGACATATATTTATCACTAAACAAAACTATGAATTCTCAGGTTCACAGCTTCTTTCCAGAACAATATTCTAAACCAAAATATTGGTGATAGGATACATGGCATCAAGGCTGCTAAGAGCACAAGATCATCTGTATGTATTTAGTGTCCGGGGCTATCTCAACAACTAGCCAGGAAAGAAAGTTTTGTCCCTTGCCCATCAAATTGTGTGTAATTTTAAGCCTAAAAATATTCTTTTTCTCTCACCCAAGCCAGAAAAAGAAAATCAAGGGCAGATTATTCTTCAGTGTGCCAATCCCTTTGATAAAGACCACTTGTGTTCCAAATACACTGCCCCAGATGAAGCTGTTAGCCAAAGTACTAGGGAAGTATGTACAGGAGTGGCCTGGATATTTCAGCTGTCTTCGCATTATCCTCCAAATTTTATATTATATCATCCATAGATTATAGTCTACGCCTTACGAGTATTTTAGCTAAAAGTTCCCTCTGGTTCAAATATATAATAACATGCTCAAGAATATCTGGAAGTATTATCCCCACTGCCAAAAGCAGTACTTTTCACTGCTAAGTAGTTTCCACAAAGGTTTTTACTAAATCCTATTCCTTCTTCTGCTGTTTAAAGGAGCATGCTGTAGAAGCAGTTCACAAAGGAATGAGCCCTAGAAAGCCCAACCGTGATTGTATAAACGACTGCAAGAGCCCTTCATTGAAAACCATCCCCATACGAGACACTGTCAGTAAAATTGTTTGGTGGTGCAGAGCAAAAGTAGAGCAAGCTGTAAACATGCATAGTAGATTTATAAAACAGATTCTAACAATCAAATGCAGATTAAAAAGTTGCATATTTTTGTCTGGAGGTGTTTTAAGATGTTGCTGCTTGCCAAAAGCAGTCCGTGTTCAATTTACGGGCACTGCACAGAAAGAAATATTAATAGGCATGCAGATGTCAACACTGATTCTACTTTATAGCCTGGAAGTACCACATAATTATTCATGCATTCCAAACCTGTCAACATCTGCACAAAACTGAAGTGACGAATAACTAATTCTGCCTGTTTGTTTTAGGTAAGGCATGTTTAGAAAGTAAACCCCCAAATCTCGAAGTCCTATGCAAGATGTTTTCCTGTTAAAAACTTCTGAGTTGTTTCACTGGATTATTTTAGTTGCTTTGTGGTATTGCTGACTGTTGCTTCCTTTTTAACAATTCTAGTTAAGCCATTTTCTTATAGCCAGTTACCTATGAAATTAGACTTCAGAATATTATTGACATTTTCTTGTAGGTGTATCTCAGCTTATTATTTCTTTTGTTTTAGTTTCCTATTTGTTTTTTGGGTCCCATTCTATTTGTGATTCTATAAAAGCCATGAGAAATATATAATTAAAATCTCAGTGTTCCATAGGATATGCAGAGATTAACTCAGTTTCAAAAATATATCTACACAACTATTTTTATTTGCAGGTATTTTGCACAGCATTTTAGCATCACTTACCGAACATTAGTGCATTAGGCCTTTCAGAAGGGAAGGGCAATCTCACTGAAGTTGAAATTGGATGCTAACCCAGTAGCATGGTGAATCCTAACCTTAAGTTGAACTCCTCCCTGCCTGCCAAGATGTGGGGTCCCAGAGCATGGTGATCCTCTGATCCAGGAGGCACAAGCACAATGGCATTTCTCTCATTACAGTGTCGCTGAATTGGAAGTTGCACAAGTTTGGGTTAAGGAATTCAGCTGATAAAGGTTGGTTCAGATTCCCACCTGAATCATTGACTCAGTCTTTTTGTGTGGCTTCAAAGAGGAGCTTCAAAGAAAATGACTGTAGCTATTCCATCTGGTGCTCTGTCCACATTTGCATTTTTGATAGAGCTTCTTTTAGTATTATGACTGTTTTGGTCTATTTTTTTTTCCAGCTGCAAACAATATTTTGGGGGTTTCTTAAAGCAATCCACAAACATTTTACTTCCAGTTTCCAGGCAGCTAAAAGAACCAAGGAGAATCAGTTGATAATGGCTATGTTTTCTTGTGACTAGAGTGCAAAGGGATAGATGTGGCATGCTGCTCAAGGAGCACTGCTGGCACTTTTGCAATCACCTCTGTAGCACAGAAGACTAGCAAAAAGTCAGTTATGTTTCAACAATCACAGTAAGCAGGTGCAATGTCAGGTTAGAACAAGAAAATTATTTAGGAAACATGCAAGAATCACCTTCTTGCAACAACAGAGCTATGATACATGATATGATTATTACACAATACAGCTTTTAAGTTTACATTCTAACATTATTCATTCACAAGATTTATAAATTCATTATTAAAATCAGTTAAACCAAGAAAATATTTAAATTAATATCCTTGACTTAAGCAAGGGTTTTGACACTGTCCCTCACAACATCCTCATAGGCAAACTCTTGAAGCGTGGACTGGTTGAGTGGACAGTGAGGTGGACTGAGAACTGTCTGAGGGTAGTAATCAGTGGCACAGGGTATAGTTGGAGACCTGTTACTGGTCATGTCCCCCAAGGTTTAATACTGGGCCCAGTATTGTTTAACTTATTCATCAGTGACTTGGATGAAGGGGAACATGCCTCCTCAGCAAGTTCACTGATGACACAAAGTTGAGGGGAGCAGGCAATACCCCAGAGTGCTGTGCAGCCCTTCAGAAGGACCTCGACAGGTTGGAGAGATGGGCAGAGGGGAACTGTCTAAAATTCAAAAAACGCAAATAGAGGGTCCTGCACCTGGGGAAGAATAACCTCATACACAGTACAGGCTGGGGGCCAACCTACTGGAAAGTAGCTCTGCAGAGAAGGACCTGGGTGTCCAGGTGGGCAACAAGCCCACAAGACATGAGCCAGTACCGTGGCCTTGTGGTCAAGAAGGCCAATGGTATCCTGGGGTGCATGAGGAAGAGCATTGCCAGCAGATCAAGGAAGGTGATCCTGCCCCTCTACTCATCCCTGGTGAGGCTGCAGCTGAAATACTCTGTCCAGTTCTGGGCTCCTCAGTATAAGAGAGATGTGGAGCTCCTGGAGAGGGTCCAGCAGAAGGCAACAAAGATGCTTAAAGGGACTGTGGCATCTCTCTTACGAGGACAGGCTGAGGGAGCTGGGACTGTTCAGCCTCAAGAAGAGATAGCTGAGGGGGTACCTTATCAGTGTTTATAAGTATCTGAAGAGAGGGTGTCAAGAGGATGGAGCCAGGCTCTTCTGAAAAAAAGTCAAAGTAATTTTTAAGTGTTATTTTTTTATGTTTTCTCCAATCTGAATAGAAGTTTTGCTTTTAAGTTAATAAATGCAATGGGACAGGCATCTTAGCTACCCAAAAGGAACACAAAGAAGATGGAGAACTAGATTTTTTGGACAATAACAACATCAAAGTGGTGGTAGCTACTTTACAGGATTCATTCCATAGGCTAGCAGTGGAACCCAAGTTACAAGGCTAAAGAAATCTATTTGGAATTAAACCCCTGAACTCTCCCATGCTTAGCTGCAGAGATGGCCTATGTGCCCACAGTGTCTGGGTCTGTAAGGCAAGCAGGGCAGCAGCCAAGAAATTTGTAGAGATGTTCTTACAGCACCATTCTGCTTTCCATAGCTGCCCAACAGCCACAGAGCTAGGGGCAGGCAGCATCCTCACCAGGATGGGGATCATCCATGCCCTCCAAGCCCCACAGGATGGTCTGAAGTGAGCCAGAGATGTAGCCTTTAGTCAGTAGGCTGGGGGGGTTTTGTCTTTTTTTTTCCGATGCATAGATCTTAAATAATTATTTTTTGTATGTGACAGAGATGCAAATCTTATAGAGAGACTGAAATTCTGGCTGTTCTCAGATGACATCTGTGGAATTTCAGTTCTAGGTATTTGCAGACTACAAACTAGTAGAATAAATAGTCTCTTACTTCTCTGCCAGCTGTGCTAACTCTTAGAAGATTTATTTATATACCCCACTAGCTTTGTCACCTAGTTAGAATACTGTCTTCCATGCAGAAGCATTTCTTTTATGCCTGCCAGACATCTCTTTATTTGGTTGGGTTTGTTGTTGGTTTTTTTACAGAAACACAAACCGTTGCTGGAATTAAAGCCAGTTAAGTGTACAGTTAAGTGTAAAGGACAAAAATAAGATACCCAAGAGGTGTTAATATTGACAAACAGTAACACTGCCTAAGTTAAAATGGAGTTAGGCAAGAAGGGGAAAGGGATGAAAACTCCTGTTGAGACTGATGGTGGCACCTTATATACTGAGACCTGAAGATCACAAGAGTGTAATTAGTGTCCAGATAATGTTTTATTATGTTTTTGCTGTAGAAATATGTAGAAATGATAAATGTTTGTGTCCTGACACTGGTGGAAGGACATTTGCATGAAATTAAGGGTACCCTGTTTCTCCTTGTGAGTGGAGTTTCGTGCCCTGCTGCTTCTGGCATGTTAATCCATACTTTTTGGATGAGCTCCTCCAGACATACTTTGTTCTCCTCCTCTGTGATGATTTATTGTAACATTATGCTACCTGTATTCCAGAGGATCATAAAGTATAGTGGTCTTGTCTGGCTGGATCCCAATGCACTTAAAAATACATTTTGCATTAAAAAAACCTGTATATTACTACAGTATTTGCAGGCAAATTAAATACAGCTGCTTCCAGAAGTAATCAGGGCACCCATTTTGAAGTAGCAACAACACTGTGCTTCACAAAACAAAAATTGAAACATTTAGATTAGGAAAATTATGTAGGTAGAGTGAAAATAACCCCACTGGAATTCTTTTAGGAAGGAAAAGAAATTAGTACATCAGTTGTTGCAGAGACTTTTGTGTTACTCTTAGCAAATAAACAGTCATATCCCCTTATATTTTACAACTGAAATACCATTGGGCCTCAGACATTCTGTGGTGATTCATGTTTGATTGGTGTAATTTAAAGTGATTTTTGATGTCCTGGCTGATGAGAGAAGTGACGAACATGGCAAATAAGACTACATTAGCTGGTGACATCCAGCTTCCTGGAAAATGTTCAGATTAAGTGCGGGCCAACAGGAACCCATTACAGGATCCAAATGTTTCTGTAGAAGTTCAATATTGACAAAAGTACAGTCTGTTGATTGGGATCAGGGTGTGTTTCATGCAGTGAGATAGACACTAAAACAGAAAAACCAGGTTATGCAGGTGAAGTGAAACATAATAGAACCGTTGTGCTCCTTTAGTGACACCTGGTAACAAAATTCTACTTTAGAACATCTGGAGAAACTAATTACATTTTTATATTCGTTTACCAGCTGCATCTAGAATGTCATTTGGAAAAGATACAACTACAGGATGGAAGTGTGCTGGCTCGCAGTGCAGAATAGCATACAGCTAGATAGCTCTTTTACAAGCACTGTCATTGCAAACCAGCACACCAGCTACAGTTAAGAAATGTGGAACTACCTCTCAGGTATTAGGGACTAATCAAGTTAAAACTTGCATAGAGGTGTATTTATGAACCTGTCCTTTGGCATGTCCCTGCCTCACTCTGCTTTTCCATTCTCATGGCCAGCATCTACTTTCTTCTCAATTGTGTTCATTTGAGTAATACCACATCTCTTGAAAATGACAGATGATCTTACACACTTAAAAAGAATGGACAGTTATTTGATCAGAGAGATGTATCTTCCCTAATCACTGAAGAAAAGAACAAAATGGTCCCTGAAAAAAAATTTTTTTTCAGGTACAAAGTCCTCATTTATATCTCTTTCTCCAGTCAAGTTGATTTAAACCTTTCTATTGAAGTCCAGTGTGCTGGCTTTGGCTGGGATAGAGTTAATTTTCTTGAGAGTACCTGGTATGGGGCTGTGTTTTGGATTTGTACTGGAAACAGTGTTATCAACATAGAGATGTTTTCCTCATTGCTAAGCAGTGCTACCACAGAGTCAAGGCCTTTTCTGCTCCTTACACCACAGGACCAGCAAGCAGGCTGCGGGTGCACAACAAGTTGGGAGGCAACACAGCCAGAACAGCTAACCCTCACTGACCAAAGGCATATTCCATACCGTAAGGCATCAGGCTTACTATATAAAGCTGAGGGAATAAGGAGGAATGGGGAGATACTGAGAGTGATGGCTTTTGTCCTCCTAAGGAACCACTGCCTGTGATGCACCTTTCCTGGGGATGGCTAAACACCCGCCTGCCCATGGAAAGTAGTAAATGAATTCCTTGTTTTCCTTTGTTTGTGTGTGCCACTTTTACTTTCCCTATTAAACAGTCTTTATCTCAACCCATGAGTTTTCTCATTTTTTACTCTTCTGATTTTCTCCCCCATCCCTCAAGGGGGACCAAGCGAGTGGCTGTATGGTGCTTAGTAGTCAGCTGAGGTTAAACTGCAGTATCCAGGTATCAGTGACATAGTAACTTACTACAGCCTTGTAGACTATTGTTGAGTGAAAATATGAAGCGAATTTGCAGTCTTAAATGTGCGAGTGCATACAGCCTTAAAGAAAACTTGTCTAAATGTAAGCCCAATGGTAAAGGATTTACCCGAGAGTAAAATTGTAACAGTGATTGAAATTATATCAAGAATGCATACATGAGCAACTGATGACAGCTGATGACTCAGTGTGGTTGCCATCACTGTTGTATCCATCTCACAGCTTTTTGGTGACAGCTATCACAACCTTACATATAGAAATATGCATCTACTGAAATATCATTGGGCCTTATTTCTTCTCACACAAAAATTTTTCACTGAAAATAGTAAAAGAGCAAACTAATTGTCATTGGTCTTTATGGATAGGTCCTGAAAAATTTTCATCTAAAGTCCCTATGACTTTCTTAGACTGTGTGTCAATTCATGTAACTAATTAATATTTAATTGATCTTCATTTAATTGCTGCTTTCTTTTTGCTTTCTTTTCCTATTAAAAGACCAGAGTAACGCATCTTTAGCTGTGCAATGAATTTATCAAACAAGTTAATCTATGCCAGTTTTTAGCTGTAGAAACATGTTGTCAAGCATTGAAACAGACTGTCTGGGAAAGTGTTTGAGTCACCATCCCTGGAGGTATTTAAAAGACATGTAGTCATTTAATTGCTGCTTTCTTTTTGCTTTCTTTTCCTATTAAAAGACCAGAGTAACGCATCTTTAGCTGTGCAATGAATTTATCAAACAAGTTAATCTATGCCAGTTTTTAGCTGTAGAAACATGTTGTCAAGCATTGAAACAGACTGTCTGGGAAAGTGTTTGAGTCACCATCCCTGGAGGTATTTAAAAGACATGTAGTAGTGGCACTTAGGGACATGGTTTAGTGGTAGACTTGGCAGTCCTGGGTTAATGGTTGGACTCAATGGTCTTAAAGGTCTTTTCCAACAGAAACAATTCTATATTTCATTTTTCCCTTCTGTATGCATTTACATGAGATGCTTGGATTCAATACAGCAAGAGTGATCTACCACAAAGATATACCAAAACTGATTCTTCTTATTGGTAAAGATATTTTGATGCCATTTGAGAAACTGGCATTTAAAGGAGTTTTCTTTGGAACATTTCACAAAGAGTAACAGGAGACAGAAATCAAAAAGATTCAAATCTAACTCTGATTTTGTTTCATCTGAATTCTTTACAGATTAGTTTCACTGTGAGACTTGACTGTCGCTAAGATGTTCACAAAAGGCCACCTAATCTGCTAGGCTCTTAAACTCCTTTGACCTTCAAGACAGACACACACAGACACAGAAATCCTATCAAACTCCTTGGCACCTGTTTTGCAAATAGACTCTGTCAAGATTTGGTAGCTATGTGAAACCATTCCCGTTTGTGGGGCTTAATATGTTGACATGCTCAGATTGTATCTAGCATTGCCTACAGCTCAGGCAAGGAGAAGGTGACCATCCACCTTTCTCCATTCACTGTGTGAATATTATGGGAAGGGCAACTCTGGAAGACTTGTAAAGGACTTGAAATCACATCTTTACCTTATACTAAGTCAATTGATTGATAGGCCTTAAAGTGTTCAGAGATGAGGGCTCTGATTTTGCTTGTGCTTCTCTAGCTTTCTGTTATGATAAGGTGAGTAAAAGCTCAGAGGCTCACTGCCATAATTGGCAGAGAAAAGCTATGACACTAACAGGGTCTTTGCATAGGGCAACTTTTCATGCTGCTAGACAGCCACTTCATC
Source organism: Acanthisitta chloris (assembly GCF_000695815.1). Taxonomy (NCBI): domain Eukaryota; kingdom Metazoa; phylum Chordata; class Aves; order Passeriformes; family Acanthisittidae; genus Acanthisitta; species Acanthisitta chloris. The sequence continues at coordinate 11,753 of NW_008677706.1, read as the reverse complement.
TTATGAGAGCTCACTCATCTCATCTGGGACGACCTATATTTTTACTCCAGGAACATGCTGGGTTAGCATGTTCTAAATAGAAGTTTCCATTTATTGTGCCAGGTTGCACCAGAGCAGTTTTCAGGACAGCAGCTCTTCCTGACTGCATTCAATTCAAGTATGGGAAGTTTTACTACTAGTCTGGACACGTTTATGTTAGCAGGAAGTGTGGTGATTACTGAGCTTGCATAGTGATAATAAGGGTAAGAAACCCATGCTAACTAAGGTCAATAAACCTCTTTAAAACTAAATTGTTTAGATGCTGAGTGCTTGCTTTGTAGTAATTGGCAGCTTCAGAAAGATCTTCCCACTACTCTGGGACAGAGAGTTCCTTGCAGTCACACTCATAAACAGTCTGGAGATTTAACGCCAGCAAATCAAGATTTTGTATTTTTAAAAGGGAACTTACTGAAATTCAAGGGACTGGCTCATAAGGGTTTGGCCTAGGACAGCAATGTATAAACATACTAAGATACAAGTTCATTACAGGTGATTTTTAGCATATGATGGAAAGCATGGTCCTGGAAGAACTGGGAAACAAAGTTTTAAAGGGATTTGTCCAAAGTGTCTTACTTGCTACTTAGGGAACGGTGGGGAGAACTAACTGGTTTTTTAATGCAATGTTTTGGTGAGTTTACACACAAACACACACAAAACCTAAACAGTGATTAAAGTCTTATTGGAAAACAAAGAGATTTTGACTGGTGAATTAGAATCTTGAGCTAGTGACCAAGTATAATACCTGGGGTTTTATCAGTTATAATTGTCTAAAAGAGAATGCAGTTCTTTTAGTGCAGCCAAATAGCTAAAGAAAAACCTCCAACAGAAACTACTCTTAATTGTGATGGGGTAAGTTGCTGCAAGAGTTAGCATGAATTTTTCTAAGAGAATTTTTTTACTGTGCTTTTAGTGTATAGCTCTTTTTACAGTATGGCTTTTAAATAAGAAATAGCTTGTTAGATAAAGTGATTGCAAAAAAATACTTTCTAGAACAGTCTTAAATTGCACTTGCATTTTAGCAAATGAGGTGTACAGCATTACAGTGAAAGGTATGCTAGAAAAATCGCATTTTTTCATTATATTTTCTTCTTGTTTAATGTTCTTAATCATATTATTGCCTCATCTACAAAGTCTCATCACATAGTATTTTTACTTGTCAGGAGATTTCTGCGTTACAGATTTTCTGCTGGAGAGATGGGATTGTTATTTAGATGTTCTTGAATTTCTGGTTCTTTGTCCTACCGATTTCCTGTATTCTTGAATTCTAATTTCTTACAAGGTTATTTAGGTTTTCAAGAAATTACAACAGAAGTCAACCTTATGTGGGGCACAAGCCATTTTTGAGTAGGGATATGAGTGTGAATTCTTATACTGCTTTAATGTTACTTGCTTTATCCCTGCAGGTTTTACTGTATTTGCTTCACAGAGAGAAAACACATCGAAATTTATCTTGCAGTGTCAGCTAAAAGTACTTCCTTTGTTCTGTATCTTGCCGTCTTTGTATTCAGATAAGCCTTATTAGTTCAGAGACATTTAGTTTATGTGGATTAATAAAATTCAGGAAAGGAATTTTCAAATTAATCTTGAAAGCAAGTCAGAGTACGAAGTAGGACTACTTAGATGCAGAGAATGTTCTGAGAAGAAACATTACCTTATGTTGATGATAATCAGATGTATGTTGTCCTCCAGCTTATTACAGAGTGAATCTCGGCGTTTTGCAGTTAGCGTTCTATAAAAAGACTATTATAAAATTTGATTATCTTGTTTTTACAAACAAAGTAATAAGAACATCCTAGTGTCTCAATGTCATCCAGTGAGATGTTGCTTTGTTGGTGGGATAAGAGGTTGTTGGGCAGCTGTGGCAATACAGAATAGACTAAGCCTGTACTCGACTACAACACCTGCATATAAATTTGTGTGGATTGAGTTGCAGGAGGAATTTTAAAAACAAAAATGCATTAAAATTTGCCCCAGGCCTATTTAGACTCCTTGATGTTAAATAACTATAAAATATGTCTCTTCATTCTATCCAGAATTTTCCCTTACAATTATATTTGGTTTATTTTATAATTTAAGTCAGCTAATTTAATAAATGATAATTTGAATAAATTCTTATGCAACTAAATAGGTAGTTCTGTTTCCTATAAAATGACAATAAAAATAAACTTTGTGAAACATAAGCTGGATCTGGGCTTCATGGAACCAAAATAGTCTGGGATGTATCCATAGGATGAGTGCCACAAGTTGTCATACCTATCCCATGAACTGCTTTGCTTCAGGTCAGCTCCCCTTCAGGGTGATGTGCTGTGCCTTTGCAAAGACTTAGTAGTACATCAACACAGCAAAGCTTCCAGTCCAGAGATTGTGCAAAATCATCTGTGAGATGGCCAATGGCATATTGGCCTGTATCAAGAACAGTGTGCCCAGCAGGACGAGGGAAGTGATCATCCCCCTGTCCTCGGCATTGGTGAGGCCACACCTCAAGTACTGTGTTCAGTTTTGGGGCTCCCACTTTAAAAAGAACATTGACTGCTGGAGCATGTCCAGCGAAGGGCAACAATTAAAGTTCTAGAAAACATGTCATATGAGGAACAGCTGAGGAAGCTGAGTTTGTTCAGTCTTGAGAAGAGGAGGCTCAGGGGTGAACTCATCACTCTCTAGAACTGAAAGGAGGTTGTAGTGATACAGGGGCTAGCTTGGTCTCTTCTGCCAAGCCTGCAGTGAGAGGACTAGAGGGAATGGCCTTAAGCTGAGATAGTGGGGATTCAGAGTAGATATTAGAAAAAGGTTTTTCATTGTTAGTGTGGTCAGGCACTGGACAGGTTGTCCAAGGAGGTGGTGGAATCACCGTCCCTGGACGTGTTTAAGAGGCAGCCGGGTCTGGCACTGGGTGATACGGTTTAGTGGCTTAGGGGTTACAGTGGTGGCGCTAGGTGGATGGTTGGACTTGATAATCTTAAAGGTCTCCTCCAACTTGATGATTCTATGGGGAAGAGCAAGCTCATGACCACTTGCCCCAAAAGATGCACACGTAAAACCAGAGCCTAAAATTTAGGTAGGAATTTCTAGGTGACTAGGCAGTATGATGACAGATGAAAATTCAGATGCCTTTCACATGCTTAGTGAAATGCATCAGATGGAATAATTTGAATCATTCTTACATACCAGTAGGTTCTGAACTAACGAGAAGAAAACCTGTACCGATGTGAGCAGCGGAAAGAAAATTTTTGTTCAATATCCATCATTTATCAGAAATCCATGTGAAGAATATGCTTAAAAAATATGAAGGAAAATAAGAGGTTCAAGAGTCAGACGACTGTATCTTACAGAGTCAACAGGAAAGAGGGGGTACTTAATATTCAGTAGTGATTGTTCAATGTTGTAATGAAGATAATATATGTTTACTGGTGCTTTTCCATCTTTTAAGACTGAGAAATGAAACCAGCTAAGCTTAAAAGTTGTATTGAATTCTGATACTTTGGTTTTGTTTTGTTTAATTCTCTCTTCCAGGAATATCAGTCACTCAAAGCATGAAGAAATTAATGTTTGCTTTTTTCTGCTGCACAGAACCTGAAGCGTGTGGCAGAGACATGGATGGATGAGTTTGCAGAGTACATTTATCAGCGACGGCCTGAGTACAGACATCTCTCAACTGGTGATATCTCTGCCCAGAAGGAGCTGCGCAAGCACCTTAAGTGCAAAGATTTCAAGTGGTTCATGGCTGCAGTGGCTTGGGATGTCCCCAAATATTACCCTCCTGTGGAGCCTCCACCTGCTGCCTGGGGGGAGGTGAGGAATACACAGATGAGATAAATTTAAATGAATCTAACATTTTAGATTGCTGGAAATTAAAATTATGAAATCAGAGTTAACTCTGTGATAAGGAGTGGTTATTAAGGGAATTCACATTGATTGGAACAATCCCTCACCTATCCATTAAAATGAGAAACTGTCATATCTTTGAACTATAACTGTCCCTTTTATAATTCATTACAATTTTCTGTGTATAGGGCATAAGATGTATGCACAATGAGGAAAAGAGTGTGTAGTTCTCGTTGTTGCATGTCACAAGGTTTTAGATTCAGAGAATCGCCTTAGTAAAAAGAAAAAGTAGGTCTGAAGTCAATGCTTGATTTTTTTTTTGCATATCTACCTATATAACTCCTCCTGTCCTTACAATGACAATTGTATTCAGCTGAAATTAGGTTTGCTTTGTTTTGCTCACATGGGCAGGTGTGACAAGTGAGGCCTGGATAATTTTCTTTTAAAGACTGGTTTTGCTCAGCTGTTGTCTACATTCTGTAGGTGCTGTTGTGACTGAGTACCAGTAGCAGACAAATGCAATTTCTCCATTGGTGAATGAGGGGAGGGAGAGACCCCTAAAGAGAAGCCAGTATGGGAGCATCACTCCAGAGCAGGGGGTGAGCAACCAACCAGCTGGAACTCTCTCCCTGTCATCAAAGATGTTCTGCATTCAGACCTCTCTGAATAGCAGAGCTGTAGCACGCCTTGCTTTGACAGTTTGTTTTGTGCAGAAGAAATGAAAACACAGAGTACAAGAACAGGAAATTACTTTCTTAGCTGTGCTGAAAAATTGCTGTGACCTTTACCTCTGGGAACTACAGCAGCTTCACTCCATGGAAAGGTGGCATGCAAAGGGCTTTTGCATTTCAGTTCATTAAGATCTATAAAGAAAGCTTTGCTGTTTCAGTGTATTGTGCTACTTATTTTTTTTAAAACCATAGGAATATCCATACTGTGAATTCTAGCCTTCTCGGATTTTGCTGGAGATGTTCTGGGGGCTCTCAGACAATTACCTTTCATATTTGAAACCAAAGGATGAAGTTGAAACTTTTAACATTTGCTAAGACCAGACACACCTCTGAATATTCCCAGTGGTCAAGGCTGGACCATAGACTTCTAAACATAGGTGCCTCCACTATTCTCCAGAATTTCCATTTTAAAAAGCTAATTACCTCATAGTGAGATTTTAAAATAACTTCCTGTGGTAGTAGCAGTCCTTAATTCTTTCTCGCAGGCTATTAGTTACAGATGTTCAAAAGAACTTCACCTTATATGTGTCTTACTGTTTGCTACTTCTTGGCAGTAATGAATTCCTTTGTTGTTAAACTTTCTTCTATCTTTGATGCTGCTACCCACACATTATGAGATTTATGTGTACCAAGAGGTAAGGAGTTTATCAGTAGAAGTCAGGCTGGATTGGGATGCTGTGACTGCTACTGTGATCTTTCTTCACCATCTTCCATATGTATACATGTGCATCCTTGGAGGACTGTGATCACTAATTTCTCTGGCCAGGTGAACAATCCTTAGCTCAATCAAGACAGTTTAAGAGAAAGAGATTGTGATTCAAATATTCATTCTTTTCACAGCAATATTAATATAATCTTTGCATAAAAGCAAGTATTTTTAAAAGTAAAACAAAGATCATAGCAGTGGTGTCAAACCTGTACCTTAAAAGCACTTATTCGGTTCTTTGGAAGGAGGTGACGACCAAAGACTTTCTTTTTCCTCTAAAATGTACTTTCTCTAAAATAAGTTTCAGCCCTACTGCTCGATTTTTTTTCATGAAACTGTCACATTCCTGTGTAGTTTTAATTAATTTGTTGGCACTTGCAAGGAACTTGAAAAAACCTGAAGGTCAATGGCTGTCATAATTAGAAACTGAAAGAGGGAAACAGACTGTATGTTATTGCTTTGTAAGAATCAAGCAGTTCTAGAAACCTTGCTGATTTTACACACCAAAATCTGTGCCAAGTCTGACTGTCATTTAGTACCCTCTCTGCTTCTATTTGGAAATACTTTATATCTGCTTGCCTATGCCAGTCTGAAAAAGAGTAAACAATGAGGAACTCAGATAATTTTTGGCTCCAGTATTTTGATATCTAGCTAGTAAAAGCATGTGGTGTGAAAGCAGACGTCTCATAAACAGCCTCTGCACAACTCCTCTTTTTTTGGAAGCACATTTATTTAAAATCTGACTCTTACATATCTTGGCAAAATCTGTTTATGATGGAAAACAAGGACATCTGGAAAACAAAAAGCCCATTTTTTTTGCTACACTTGTCATGGCCTTATCTCTTCCGTGTGTTGTGCCTTTTGTCCTTTGTAGCTGGCAGAGTGTATGTTCCCTTGATACTCTGTTCTGCCTTGTAACATCTGAAATATGTGCAGTAAAGCAATGTAACAGCAAATCCAGACAGATTAAGGTTAGTGAGACTGTCAGTTCTGTGTTTGAGTGAGGTAATTATACCCTTTCCCACTGTGGAAAAAAGGAAAAGTTTTCAATTAGGTTTTGTTCTTATTCTTTTGAATAGAATGGAAAGTATGCTACCAGTTGAAAAACAGTAATACCCATCCCATTCTCTTTCTAAGACAGAATGATTTATTTGTAATGTGTATTTGAAATCCAATTGAAGGAAGTTAAAACAATAGATGGCAATTGGACACCAAGTGTTTTCTTAGGAAGCACTCATGGATCTACAAGCTGTGATCCAGCATCAATATATTGTGCAGATATCACAGCTTCCAACAATATCTTTGAAAACACATTTTACAGTAAATCAATCATATAATGTCAGACATGGTAATTTATTTTAGATTTCATGAGTCCTGTAGTCCAGGTGATACGAAAACAAATAATTTGTTTTGCTTAGTCAGAAGAGAGTTCTTTAACCTTGGTTTCATTTGCTGTTATTCAGTGATTTAATGAGGAAGTGTCTCAGTCACTGCAGCAGTGCTAAACTGTAGGACCTGAAAGTACTCCTTTCTCAATCCCAAACTCATGGATTTTACAGAAGTGTTTTACAGCACCAACATGAAAATGTCGTCTGTGAAGTTGTCAAGTAGCACATTTGAAAAAAAGATGAAAGCCTAAAAACTCACTAACTTCTCTTTTGATTACTTTCTTTTTTTTAAAGTGTGTCATCCTCATAGCCTTAATGAGTCAATCTCAGCCCACCAAGTGTCACACATCTGTTGTAGAAAAGCTATATAACCAGCTGTTCCCCACCCTGCACAGAGTGCTGCACAGCTGGGCTGTTCAAATTCTTTCATCGGGATCAGTGTCGCACTGAATAAGAGTCCCCTCTTTCTTTAGTGAGGTTTTTGGCAGTGCTTGACTTCCTTTACCTTTGACTTTTCCTTTTTTATGGTTTATACAAAGGATAAATACTTCTAAAATTACTATGTATCAGTTGACAGGAGAGGTGACTCATTTTTCCATATTTGATCGGTAGACATTGATGGCCCTAGGGTTATCTGAGAATGTAAGCAGTGCACTAAAACTGACTCTAAGTGCTCTCAAACAAAAAGCAACATAAATTAACATTGCTAATGTCTTCTAAGTGCTACAGTCACTTTCTAATTTAAGACATTAAATCAGATGTACGGGAAGTATATAAACTGATAGCACCAAGTCGCCTCTCTTATTGCTATATTGGGGCACCCTAAGGATAGTCTCAGCACCATCTCCACACTCATCATTCACAGATGACCATATTGAACATAGAGTTGTCTTCAGATTGCTACTCTTCCCCACTTTTTGCTTTTGATGCAGACAGTTTTGTGCCATGATGAGCATGCAGGGTAGCTCCCAGGATGCCTGGGAGTGGCTATCCCTCTCCAACTCACCTGTCACTGTGCCCAGAAAGGCTGAAGTGCCCAGGGTGACAGCTTGGCTCCAGTGCAGGCAGGGCAAGGCTGCAGGAGCCAGGACATCACCCACTGCCTCAACAGCAAATCTTGCAGGAACTCATTTGCCTGTGAACAAGTTGTAGAGTTATAGAATTATCAAAAAATAATTGGTCGGTGCAGCAGCTGGACCCTGGGAAGCTCTATGCTCTTACACCTCATCTGTTCTCTGTAAGGACTACAGGGCACATAGTCATAGCATTTGTGTCCCAAAGTGAGTTAGGATGGCATTTCAAGAACTAAGTATGTATAATGACTTACAGATGGTGTCCTGTGCTTTCTTCAGAACGTGTTTAATTCTGAAATAGACTTTAACCACTTTTATCACGGCTAACCATCCTTGTTAGTCCATGCAGGGTTCTTGAAAGCATGCCTTTCCTGTCTGCTTTTTTGTACATATGTGTACAAATGATGGCATTTAAGGTTGAGCAAATAAGCTTCGTATGTAATAAATCAATGCCCTACCTGCATGGATGATAAAATGTCTCCTGTTCATCCCCAGTCTCTACAATTGCACAAACATGATTATCAGAAGTGTGAGTATTAGGATCACTAGCTATTTGTTGGCTAGTTGCAGCTCATAACCTCAAATATTCTCAATCCATTGTGCTGTGTGACTGGAGACAAGGCAGCTCAAATGCATATTGGTGTATAAATGAGAAATACACCTCTCTGTGCTGTGCTTCTGCTTTCCTTCCTTTGACCATGGAAGCATCTTAGGGGATTTGCAGGCTGTGTGGTGCTGATGCTTGGTAGAATGTTCCCCATGGCTCTGGCATCAGCCCGATGGCTCAGTTCAGCTTCTAGCAACTGCCAAGGCCACACAGAAGCACCAGAGAACAAAAGCACAGACTTGACTGAAATGCCTGTAGTACAAAAACAAAACAGAAAACAAACCGTGACCCCTCTGCAGCTGAAAGGATGAAACAAAAAAAAGGGTGAGCTAACATGTAAACTGCAACAAACCAGAGGAAAAGCTAACTCAAGAAAACCTTTCAGGAGCAGAGGGAAGAGGAGAGGAAATAAAGAATGTGAGAGATTCCAGCAGTGAAAGAACTAAATGTAGCTTCAGCTCAAGCCTTTTCCAGAGATGAACTGAACACATTTACTGCACTGTCCAAATCACTGAGAATGGGATGGAGTGATGCCATCAAGAGAAAATTATGAAAGCCTTTTAATCCAATAAGTATTCCTTGGACATGAAGTGTACTCACCCTCATTTTACAATTCTGAATTGCATAAATCTACCCCACTTATTAATGGCAATTGTTAGCAGCTCCAATTTAATTAGCTTGCATCCTCTAAGAGCAGAACTGATGTACCATCTAATTTTGTCTTAGACCAGAAATATTCTATACAATGAAAATCTAAGTGTATTGAGAAATGATTGAACACTCTGAAAAAAAAGTTATACTTGGAGGAGGTATTTCACATGAAACTTTAAAAATACTGTATTAAAATCTATTCTCCTCATTATTCTTTCCTGCCTCTCTTGCTAGGTGGTATGAAAATGAAGGCAGAGTTGTTGAGAACTGATTGCCTTTCATCTTTCTTACTGTGGGGCTGCTCAGTGCTGGGTTGCTGCATCTGGTTTTGTGTAAGAACTTCCAGTGTTTTACCCCACCTATACTAATTTTTATTGAATTGAAAAAAGAAAAAAATTCCTAGAACTGGGCTTGTCCAAGTTTTAGAAGAATGCTTCTCTGAGCTCTAGCGAAGGATCAAAGATTCTTGGAGGCAGTTGCTCAAACTGATGCTACCCCTTGGTTTGCCCAGTCTGCTCTTTTCTAGGCTAAACAAATGCAGGCCCCTAAAACCTTACCTGAAGGTGATCGTTTTCACATTTGCTCCACTACCTGATGCTTTCCCATCTGACTAAATGTTTCTTGATCATGGTGAATAGACTTGATTCCCCTCCTTCAGAATAAGAAAAAGAGCAAAGTAGCTCTGGCACGTGTCTTGCATGCAGGAGGATTTCCCCTTCTTGCAAAGTTTTATGCTGTTCTGAGAAGTTTTCCATCCTTTGGATATGTATGAGGTATGCAGTGACAATGTTTACATTTGTCTAGTAATTCCTACAGGCTTTACCTAACTAATGGTCAGTCTCATGCCTTTCAGAGCTGAACTCTTAACCCCCTAATGGTGAAAGCTCTGTTCCATAGCCCTGTTTAATGTGAAATGTTGCTGCTTGTTTTTGCAGATTCGAAATGTGGCAGCCAACCTCTGTGTGGACAGCAAACATGGAGCCACAGGGACTGAGCTGAGGCTCGACATCTGTGTGAAGGATGGCTCAGAACGGACGTGGTCACACGAACAGGTATTTTCATGGTGGAAGGAGAAAAGCAGGGTAAAATTATTGCTTCTCTTTTCCAGGTTTTTCAACATTTCTCTGTGGGCTTCTCCTTTTCCTAGGACAAAACAGAGTGTAGAAATAATTTGTGAGTGATTACTGGCTTTAATGGCTTTTACAACATACTCCTTAATATAACCTTAGAAATTCCAGCTGACACTTGGGCTGTATATTAGTCTTCATTTCCAAAAGGAATTGCAATGCTCAAATTGGTTTTTGATGCCCCATTCTCCCCCTTTGTGTCATGAAAACATGTTGGTTCAGTTAACTGAAAATGTTTTAAATGTAGTGCCTGGTCTCATAAAGCTCTAGTAGTTACCTGCTTTTATGTTTTCATCTCAATAAGCTCAATAAGCAGTTATATTTTAAATAAATATGAGGTATAATCAAGATAAATGATAAAAAGCTAGAGGAAAAAAGCACTTCAGATAGACAAGGAATGATAAAGACTAAAAAACTGTTATCTAGATTGGTTAGGTAGAAAAATATTAGCTCTCAGGAGTATGGAGGAAAAGAGCTATAATATATACTCAGTGTGAGTGCCATAGGAAAGGGATCATGACCCACAGGCTATGGGTCTGGCCAGTGTGAGCAAAGAGAATCTAGATGAAAAGTACAACCTAGCCGTTTATTAGCAATTTTAGTGAGCATGCCTTTCACAGGACAAGGTCTCAGATTAGAAAAAATTCCCAATGCTGAGGAGAAAAATTGACCTGGCAGTCACACATGGCACTTTGTTAAAACTTAAAAGCTCAAGAGAGGAGTTCTGGGGGGTATTTGAAGTGCTGAGGTCAAGAAATCATTCTCTGAAGATACTGAGAAATGCAGGGGGAGAGGTGGAAGTGCATGAAGCAGAGAAGCTGAAGGATGATCACTATTTAGGTAAGTGCCAACATAGCACAAAGGAAGTTGCTGAATGAAGACTTCTTCAGATAGCTACCAAAAATGCAGCACAGGGATAGGATGCCAACACTACATAAATATGATCCTGTTTTGTTTATGAAAGACATCCAATAATTCAAGCAGTTAATTGAAAGAAGTTGTATGGTCCAGACTAGATCACCACATTGTTCTCTGGCTTTAAAATCTGCAAACCTGAAGAGCTCCAGACCCTCCTCAAGAAGGGAGGGAAGGAGTCCTTAGGCTGCCAGAGCTGAGAAAGGAGGGAAGAAAATTGGATGAAAAGGCGAGAGAAGAAAAAAAGTTTGTAGAGAAAAGGAATACTTGAAATATCCTTTGAAAGAGCAGGGGCTTGGACAAGGTGGAAGGCACACAAAGGAAGAAGGATGTTAGGGAGGAATCCGTGTTTCAGCATTCACTGCGACGTTTGGGATCAGACTGGCTGTAAAGGTCTCATTCTACACGAAGGGCGTAAAGTGACTTCATTAAAATCAATAGGGCGAAGCGAGCACGACGGGAGTTCAACCAGCTCCTCAGATCCCACAGCAGCGCTGGGAACTCTCAGGCACTTCAGCGCTTGAAGTGTGCCCCGGGGACATGGATGGTTTCAGCCGGGCTGGCGGGGCACAGCGCGGACCCGCGCCCTGACCGAGAGCGTGGAAACTGCCCGGGGTCACCTGTCCCGTACGGAGGTTGCGGGGGGAAGGTGTGCGAGCCCCGATCCCGGCGCTCCGGCCGAGCAGAGCGGGTC
>NW_008677705.1:0-489 GCF_000695815.1 Acanthisitta chloris | reverse complement strand
AAGGATCAAATACTCCAAGCTCAGGACCAATGTGTCCAGACATGGAGGAAACTGGCCAAAAATGCCAGAAGGCCTCTGTGGATGAATAATGAAGTGCTGAGGAAACTCAGGGAAAAAAAGAGGCCTTTAGGAGGTTGAAGGGAGGACATGGACTGGGGAAAATACAAGAGAAGCTGTAGGACAACCTAGAGACACAGTTAGGAAAGCTAAGGCACAGTTGGAATTGAGGCTAGACAGGGATATTAAGGATAACAAGAAGGGCTTCTACAGGTATGCCTCATGTAAAAGGAAGGCTAGAGATAACGTGGGCCTTCTCTGGAAGGAAAGGAAAAGGGAGAACTGGCTACCCTGGATATAGAAAAGGCTGAGGTTCTTAATGACTTCTTTTCCTCAGTCTTCAAGTGCTCTAGTCACCCTGACCAGACTGAAAAGGGTAAAAGAGAAGACTGGGAGGATGAAACTCTTAAACCCACTGTAGAAGAGGATCAG
>NW_008677704.1:0-8991 GCF_000695815.1 Acanthisitta chloris | reverse complement strand
CCGCAGTGTTGTGCCGCTCACTGCCCTTCGCTTTGGGCTCTGCTCTGGCCATGAGCTGCCTCCAGCAAAGGCCATGCTATGTTGGCTATAGCCTCAGCTTGAGGAGTAGGAGAAGTCTAACCTCGTCGTGCTGTGCTCCATCCTGAGCTGCTGGCGAAGGGGATCAAGGCCTTCCACCAGCATGAGCTGTCTGCATTTCAGGTCCCTACACTTGTTAAGAACTGAAGTGATGGAAATGCCTAGTTCCCTGTTTATGGCCATAGAAGAGATGACCTGCAGAATACTACAGTATTGTTTCTCAAGGGGTTCTCTGGGTGGATTTTTAAGTGCCACCTGCAATTATGAGGTATTTTTGTGAGAAACAGGCAGCATATTTTTATTTTTAGGTTCGTTGTTTTGTGTGTTCTTTCTGTATTCATGATTGTAACTTGTGCTCCTTGGGCTTCCACATCTGATCTCTGCTTCTGAGTGGATAATGTGGAAGGTTTCAAGTCCCTCTAAATGAGGAGAAGGAGAGGAATGACACCTGTATGCCATGGAGATGCTAGAGATCTCTATTTTCAGTGCAGAGGACAGTCATGCATGTGGGAAACACTTCTCAAATTGCAATTAACTTGAAGCCTGTTTTTTCTTTTGTATCTACAAAACAGCAGTGAGCCATTGTTGCTTTGGACTTGTAGCTGAACTTTAAAATTTTTGTTGGATTGAATGTAGAGTTGGCAGTGTTAGGTAGGAAAAAACAACTGGAATCTTACAGAGGAAACAAAGGAACCACTTCTCATTTCTTTCTGTTGAAATTTATTATTTGATAATTTTGATCATGTTTCCTTTTGCATGTTGGTTTTAAGATAATTCCTTGCTGCAGTTTGCAGCAGTCCTTGCAGCGTATTTCTTCTCTGAAGTGTGTACCCATACGCTGTGTGAAGGAAGCTGGTAGCAGAGCTGATTGGAAAGCAAGGTTCTTCCCTTCAGTCGTGACTGCTTTTTTCCTGTAGGCTCTGCTGTTTTGAAGACTTAAAAGGGAATTTTGACCGAAAAAATTCCTTCATATGTGAGTGAGGTTCCTCCCATTTTTTCTGAAGTTTACTGGAGTGTAACCACACTGTTACAGAGCTGTGGCCACATGTGATATTTTCAGCTGAGGTTTTGCAGGACTAATTTGTCCTCACCTTTACTCTATGCAGAGTATATTTGATCCTTGCAAAGTTGTCAGAATTACAGGGTATTGCTGAGTGGTTTCTTGGTTACAGGCAAGAGAGTAATTCCTTCTGGAGTGGACTGGCCTATTTTAGAGCTTCTCTTTATTGAATGCAGCAGCTCCTTCTTCACACTTCAGGTCACATTTCCTTACTAACTGAATCTCACTGGTTATAGCCTGATTTTTATGCTACGAAAGCCATTCCTATTCCTAAATTTCAATATAGAAAACTAGCAGTAGAAAAGACTACTCGTATGAGTTCCTATGGTCTTGCAAATGAGTGTGGAAGGAAAAACATTCTCTTTTTACTCAATTAACATCTTAGCCACTCAGCCTGATCTTTATTCTAATTGCCTTCTTCACTTAATCTGTTCAGAAACAGGTGTGGGATATTTCTACTTCAGCCTGAAGATCCTTCGAGTTTCTTGCTCCTTAGTTTCAGTGATTTGTTGTTTTCGCCTTGTGTCTAAGCCCTTTGGTGTTTTGTTCGTGACTTGGGTTAACCTCTATCAGTTTTGCAGATGCTGTTATGCCTCAAAATGCTGTAGCTGTTGTGTACAGGACCGAGGGATGCTGTGTGCTGCGCTGGGTGCTTGGTAGGGACGGAGGCATTCTCAGCACTGCAGGCACAGACAGGCACACGAGTCCTCCAGTCTTGGGATTTGGTCTCACAAATGTTACTGCAGTGAATTTCAGTGTGCTTGTGTGTTCTGTTCTACGTTACACAATTGGGCACTCTGACAAAAGCAGCAACGTCAATTAAATCCAAAGTAAATTGAAATAATTTAGTGCACCCATAAGAGTGAGTTCTGTACTCTGAAACTGTTAGGTCCTGTTTGAGTTCAGGGGCTTCAGCACGCTTTGGTGACTGCATGTTGCTGTGGTAAGGGGGATGGGCTTTTTCCTTGAGAAGGTGGAGAGTTCAGCAAGTCTTACCTGGGCTATGCGAATGCAAAACAAGGCTGACTTTGTTTTCCACGTGCTTTGCTGCTCAGTATGTTGTTATATTGATTGAGATGAGGCTGATCATTTAAGTCTAAGTCAGAATAATATGAGGAAGAGATTTTATGTTACCTTCTGTTTGAAATGTCTGCTTTTGTCTTCTGATTCTCGTGTGGTGTAGTGTATTTACTCCTTTTTGGCCAGTTGAGCCCCAGAAAAAAGAAGAGCTTCAAGCAAGTAACCGATGGCATGTTTATTTTTTGTCTATATAGCTTCCCTACATAATTTTTGTTTTATGAACTGTGCATTGCAGCTGTGCCACATTCATTTAGAAAACTCATTATTACAAGCTGGCCTGGCTTATAAGGACAAGTAAACTTGTTTTTTCACTGTGAGCTACAAGTTTATTCTGCTGCAGTTCTGCCCTGTGGTGGTAGAGGCTCATGGCAGCACTGCAGTCAGTTCTGTGGGGCTGATGCTGCACAGGACAGATGCAGTCATGCACTGGATTCTTGTGCTGTCATTTAGCATCCTCGAGAGAAAAACACGACTTTGTTCTAGGTCTGTGTGCCCCACTTGTCAAATGTGCGAGTTCCGAAGTTGGCTGCGTTAATTTCTGACATCTATGTGCGAAGTTGGCTGCGTTAATTTCTGACATGTGTATTTCAATTGTAACTTCTGTTGGTTCAGATCTCATAATTGCTGGACTTTTCTCCAAATTGAAACAATTTGAACTTGGTCTCACATTGAAACATTCTTGCATTTCATACGAAGTTGATGAGCTAAGAGATGAGCTCATCTCTTTTCAAATACAAAGTAATGCAGGTTTTTATTGGAGTTTGTTTCTTACAAGACTTGTTGACTATCAAAATGTCTTCGGCTGTTCTGTTAGTCCTTGAAAGGTCTTCTTTAGCTTGAGATTTAAGACCTTGGAATTGCTTTTTGTTCCTTCAGAAATGCTGTGATTCTGTGCTGTTCTTCCCCGTGGCACAGCACAGTGGAAGGGCAGGTGGAGGGTAGGGAGCTGATGCCACACTGGGATGCTTTGTGCTCTCCTCCTGCTCAGAGGCTGTAGGGCTTAAGGGAGCTTTTAAAACAGTTGTAGCTATGCAGGCAACATTTTGTGGGCTTGGTAATGATTTAACTGTGCTCTCTGTAGGTGAGCTGAGGCTTCCTTTGTCCTCTCCCTTGGGCTCTGTTCACCATGCGTGTGCTAGGAAACTGCTTCCAGCATGAAACTGTCTGAGCTTCCATTTATTGTACTTTGTAGATTATTTCAGATAATCTAAACTGAAGTTTCAAAGTGAGTTTAAACATAGATCAGGTTTCTCCATACCCCAGGTTTCTCCAGGTTTCTCCATACCCCAGGTTTCTGCAGACACCACCTGGCTGTACGGATGGAAAGTCCTTTTGAGTCGGGTCTGCTCTCTCGTAGCACCCTGCAGAGCTCCAGGTTGGCTAACAGCCTGTACAAGAGTGAGCAGATTCTAACTGATGCACATTAACTGCGAGTGAAGTTATGGCTTCAGTGACGTGGCACTCATTAGTGCCAGGGGCAGAGTTCTAGCAAAACTCATTTGGAAATGAGACGAAGCCTGTGATGATAAATAGGTTCCAGTGCTGCAGACTGGTGGCTGATGCTCCTTTGAAGAAGTCCCTTTATTAGTGATGGTAAAGTCTGAGGTAGTGTAATGACATGCTGATGGAATAGGAAATACTTGAAAATAGACTTGGGAAATTGCCAGATGACAAAGATACAGATCTGATACTTGCTGTTGATAGTCTTTAACATACATCTGTCTATCTTGAATCAAAGTAAATGTTCTCTGTTAGTCTGAAATAATTTCTGTTCCCTTCTGCAATCATAAATTCTGCAGCTATTTCATCCAAAATAACACTGTCCTTTTTCAAAACTGTGAAATAGTTAGACCTTGAAATGAAGCGCAGAATTTCTGTTGTAGCCAATCTTTTCTTTACTATTCTGTCATTTAGCTGCAAAGCTCTTGTATTCTGTGCTGTAGCTTTAAGCTGAGCAGTTTGAGTGGCATCTCTCTTGCTGTTTTCACGCTTGGCAGCGTGTTGCAATGCTGCTTACCATCTTTAAAAGAAATACAGCCTTTTCTTCAGGAAATTGCTGTACATTTAAATTAAGTGTTTTGCTCTAAGTTGCTTAATGCATGGTATAATGAACATCAATGTTCATTTTCCACCCGTATGAATAGCAGCAGTTCAATCTTCATCTTCTGTCAAAATGTGTTACCTGGTGAGTTGGAATTGACAAAACTTCACCGTGTATGTCTTTAGGAGCAATACACAGTCAGGTGGAATCTTTGAGTGACTCGTGGGTGCGACTGAAACACAGCAGAGATTGGTTATACACATCCTCCTACTCTTTTGTCGAGTCCGACTTTGATCTCTCAAGATCCCTTGGAGTTCATACTTTGATTGAAAATGTCATCAGTTTTGTAAGTGGAGATGTGGGAAGCTCCCCAGGGTTTAAGGAGCCAGAGGAAAGTATGTCCACCAGTCCCCAGGCATCGGTCATCGCAATGGAGCAGCAGCAGTTGAGGGCTGAGGTAAATTTCGGTTTAAAAACTCTTTTTATTCTTTATATATTATGCTCATTTTAGAGTTCTTTTTTTTAAAACATTGTCCAAATTCTTTGAAAGACATTTTTCTTTCTTTTCTGTTAAATATCTTAGCTGGAACTGGGAACTCTATGTAAATAAATTCTAGAACAGAACTGAAAGTATTCCCTCTGTTAAAAAAAGCGGCAAGGAGAAAACAGCTAACTCACCCATTCTTGCTTACGGTTGAAGGGGATGTAATTTCAGTTACTAAGGCTACTTGCTCCTTACTTACCATTGTCTTTTGCCTGCCTTTATTTTTAGCTTCGCCTGGAAGCACTTCACCAGATTTTAGTGCTTCTCTCAGGGATGGAGGAAAAAGGCAGTGTGCCATTACTAGGAAGTCGTCAAGTGCCAGGATTTCAGTCTTCTTCGTTGCTTACTTCTGTTAGGCTGCAGTTTCTTGCTGGCTGCTTTGGCTTGGGCACTGTCGGGCATGCGGGTGCCAAAGGAGAGAGTGTAAGATTGCATCACTACCAGGTATGTACTGCAGTTGTTTCTGCTGTTCCAATAACTGAGTGATAAAAACCTATCAGTCCTTACAATATTTATGTGTTTGGCCCAGGATGGTATCAGAGCAGCTAAGAGAAGTATTCAAATTGAAATCCAGGTGGCTGTGCACAAAATTTACCAGCAGTTATCTGCTACACTGGAGAGAGCTCTGCAAGCTAACAAGCATCACATAGGTAAGTGAAAACCAGATTTACAAAATATGTCCTTTGATACAGAGTGCAACAGTTTGTATGTTTGACAAAGCAGACCTCGCTATTAGTGATCAGAATTCAGTGAACTATCTGACTTCTTTTCCTAAGAGAGAAGGAAACTTTTTAACCTTTTTCTGATTTCATTTTCTTCAAGTGTTAGACCTTCTTAAGTCTTTTAAGTATTTTAGGCCTTTCTGTTTCACGTACCAGTTTTCCACAGTCACCTATGACTTTTGTGCTTCAAAGGGATTTTTAGGTTTTTCAGGGATAAGCAGTTTTCTGAAGAGATGAGAAGTCTTCAATCTCTCTCTTTGTGCAAGGGAACTTTCTTTAAACCCAAATCCGAAGAATGTGGCGTGTTGCCTCTTTGGAAAGCCCCTTGTCCTGTCCTCCTATACCCAGACATTGCTGTGTGCTTCTGTGCATAGGGGATGGCTGGAACTCTGCACCTCTGTGCCTTGAGTTTCTCCAGAACAGAGCTCTGTCTGGTTGAGCTCAGAGTTTGGTTAAACCTAATCACCATTCTCACCTTAACTGTTTTGTTGTTTCACTTGCAATTAAAATGGAACTGAACGACATTTCTTGAGAATCAATGTGAAGTATGAGTAGAAAATAAAGCATTTGACCCAGTTGTCTTTACCAGAGGGAGAAGATTCTGGTTTGAGATTTAGCCTCAGAAAATTTGCGTCGCAAACTAGATCTCCCATGATGTTCTTCCTTGGATGATGCTGTCATAGATGTTACATTGTGTTAAAAGTGCGCATCAGGAGGACCACCTCAAAGTGTCTGACAAGCCTCACTTTTGTCTTGATAATTTAGTCTGTTAGATTTTGTTTAAAAAATAGTCTGCTGTTCTTCCGTCTTGGTGTTCTTACTTTGAACAGCTTATTGATTGCAGACCATTTTATTTTAATCTTAGAAGCACAGCAGCGTCTGCTGTTGGTCACCGTCTTCGCCCTCAGTGTGCACTATCAGCCCGTGGATGTCTCCTTGGCCATTTCCACTGGTCTGCTGAACGTGCTGTCACAGCTGTGTGGCACAGACACCATGCTAGGACAGCCCCTGCAGCTGCTGCCCAAAACTGGTATTTCCCAGCTCAGCACGGCTCTGAAAGTAGCCAGTACAAGACTCCTGCAGATCCTTGCAATCACCACAGGGTAAGTGTCGAGTGCTCCCTAGGCTCTGGAAAACTTAATCATTAAGCTTTTCTTCTGTGTAAGCTTTCTTTAGGACAATGAATGTTGCTCACAAGTATATAAGTGAAGGGTGAAAAAAAAGTCACCTTATTGATAGGAAAGATGCACACAAGACTGATAAATATTTTTCTATTGTGAGTGTTTGGACCAGAATTCTCTGCAGAGAGACCTGGACTGACTTGATCAGTGGTTCTGAGGACAAGTGCATCAGGGTCACCAAGGCTTAGTGCTCATTCTGCCCTCGGGACACAACAGCCCCAAGGAGCTCCAGGCTGGGGGAGGAGTGGGGACAGAGGTGTTGGGCAGGAAGGGACACTTGGCAGTGCTGGTGGCACAGCTCAGTGGGAGCCAACAGTGTGCACAGGTGGCCAAGGAGGCCAAGGGCACCTTGTCCTGGCTCAGCAGAGTGTGGCAGCAGCACTAGGGCAGTGTCATCCCCCTGCACTGGGCACTGGGGAGGTCCCAGCTCAGTGCTGTGTTCAGTTTTGGGCCCCTCACTTTCAAAAGGGCCTTGAGGCACTGGAGCGAGTCCATAAAAGGTGTAGAAAACATGTTGTATGAGGAATGGCTGAGGGAGTTGGGCTTGGTTAGCCTGGAGAAGAGGCTCAGGGGTGACCTCCTGGCTCCCTTCAACCAGGGCTGGAGAGAGGTGTGGGATGTGTGTCCTGCCAGGGCTGAGGGAGAGGATAAAGGGAATGGCCTTGAGCTGAGGCAGGGCAGGAGTCAGAGCGGCCGTCAGGAAAGTTTTTTAGGTGTTCAGGCGCCGGAATAGGTTGTCCAGTTGGTGGAGTCACCATCCCTGGAAGTGTTTAAGAGGTGTCTGGGTCTGGTGCTGGAGGATATGGTTTAGGGGTTACAGCAGCGACAGGTTAATGGTTGGACATGGTGATCTTGGAGGTTTCCTTCAGCCTTGCACATTGTGCTTCTTTTCAGCGTACGAAATAATTTTATGAGGAATAGTGGCCTCTGCTAGACCCTAGAACAGCTTGCAAGTCGTATCAATACTTAAATGTCTAGTTTAACTCAGTAAAGGAAGCAACAGTGGAGAAAGTATTTTCTATTTGAAGCAAAAGTGTTATTTGGTATTCAGTATGTGCATTTTCATTTCAGTGTTCATACAACACATTGCATTTACCTGCCAGATCTGGTCTGTAAAAAGCCCCAATAACCCCACAGCATGAAACAACACCCCATCTTTGAAAGCTGTGGTTGAATTATGTGTCATTTTAAAAGTGTTTGTCCCCAGGAAGTACTGAAATCATATCCTTTGACTCCAAAGATGAGATCCTTTTAACATGTTTTAAAAACAGGGTTAAAATAATGATAATCCAAGCCTAGGATAGGGAAAAGTAACTTGCTGCAATTACTGTTCCTTGGATCAGCTCTCAAATACTCTTCTTTTTCCTTTTTTTGTTTTATTTTTGGTGTGTGTGTGTTTATAGGACCTATGCTGATAAATTGAGCCCAAAGGTGGTCCAGTCTTTGCTGGATTTGTTATGCAGCCAGCTGAAGAACTTGTTATCACAAGCTGGTGTGATGCTTATGGCTTCCTTTGGGGAAGGGGAAGGTGAGGAGGATGAAATGGAATCCAAAAAGGCAGATTCTAATGGGGACAATGAGAAGAGAGACTTCAGAGGTAATTTCTGTTTAAACTGTCAAATACCAGAGAGCACAATAGAGAAAACCACTGAATACTGAGGTCCTCACCTGCTCTGCTGTGGGGAAGATGGTTTAATTTTGTCCTAATCTATTTTTCATTGGCAGTAAATGAAATTATTCTGCCCCAAGTCATCTGCTTTGCCCATGAGGGTAAAAAAGAATGGTCTGCCTCCCTTACTTTGACTCGTGAACTTAGGATCTTATTTTCTGCCCCTGTCTTGCTGAGGAGCAGAAGTGAGAACACAGCTGGGTGGGCACCTGTCAGCCAGCCAGGGTTAACCACCAGCCACCATGCAATAGCTGCTCCTTGTTTGTTTACCTGCAGGAGGGGTCTTGCCAGGAACGGGGCCTGCTGGTCAGGCTGCAGGCAGAAGAATGAAATGTAAAGGAAAAATGTCAGTATAAATTCTTGTAACCGAAAGTGTTTCATTTAACTCCTAGCTGCCCTCCGAAAGCAGCACGCAGCGGAGCTGCACCTGGGAGACTTCCTGGTGTTCCTGCGGAGAGTTGTGTCTTCCAAAGCGATTCAGTCCAAAATGGCATCCCCGAAGTGGACAGAGGTCCTTCTCAACATTGCCTCTCAGAAGTGTTGCTCAGGTATGGTCCTGTGGGAACGTGCTCGGCGCTGATCTGCGTTCCTGTGTGTGGGGTGTGCTGTGTGTGGG
>NW_008677703.1:183419-191302 GCF_000695815.1 Acanthisitta chloris | reverse complement strand
CCCCCCAACTTTGTGTCATCTGCAAAGACAAAAAATGAGCATTCCTTTCTACACTTCATTGTTTCCTATTGGGAGACTGGGAAGGCAACTGGAGCAAACCCCATTCACAGTCTGGACATGGCAGCATAGAAATTAAGATGCCTCTATTGCCTGTAAGTTATAAACTCTGGGCTTTGCTCTGGCTTTGGACTAATGCAGCACAACCCATTTCAGTGAAGTTACCCCTGTGTTAAGGCAGAAGCATGAGCCAAATACAACAAAATAATCCTCTCCCTGGTGCCTGGAGTGGGTACTATCTGTACACTTGACTGAATTCTATACACAGCCATCAGTGTAAGAGGTTGATGTAGTAAGAACCCAACACAGGGGATAAAATCTCAGTTATATTAAATTAATTATAGTTATGTACTTAATACAGTTAATTGAGCTATGGAGGTTACTACTCTGAATGCATGTTTGGCAGCATCAGGTTACACCTTGCCTCTTTTAGTGGTTTCTCCCCTGGGAAGTGCTTGTGTGGCTCAGCAGGTCCCAGACCTAGACATGGGCAACTCCACATAGAAGCACTACTGCTTTCAGTGACTGCCCTGGAAGGGGCTTGGGCTGAAAGTTACCTGTCAGGAATGAGCTGATGGTTTAGGGGGTCACATTTGGAAAGAGGCACAGAGCTTGCGTGTGTGTTAGCAGCCCTGAGACCAGGCTGACAGCACAACTTATCTCCTGGGGCATCCCTGGGCAGGGACCCAACCTGGATACAGCCTACACCACCTTCCTCACTCAAGGGTACACCCAGCACACACCCCCACCTAGCCCACCCTCCCAGGGACAGACCCTGTGGCCTGTGGCACTCCCAGGTAGGGCCCTGCTGTCACAGGCATGAGAAGAGGGATTTGCCACCCTCGGAGTCAGGGTGTGAGGAGCAGTGTACCCTGTACCTCTGCCTTCTTCCAGAGCAGCAGCACAGCTCTTGCCTCCACCCTCACACCCCTTCTCTCCTGTCTGTAACAGCAGGTGTGATGATAAAGCCACAGCTTCATCATTCAGCTCCAGCTCAGACATCAAATTACTCCCACCTACGAGGATTACATTTGCAACTCTCTCACGGATGCTGTGACTCCGTGGAATGAGACTTTTATCTCGGGAAGCAGAATGCAGATCTAAATGGCACTGCTGTCTCCTGGAGGAGATAACGTGTCTCTGCTCAGAGCCCTCGCTCTGCGCTTGCCTTGTATCACGCAGCACCACTTGGCAGGGGCTGCCTGGTTTGTGTGATAGCAGACACTGAAACACCTCAGAAAAACAGAGACTTATTCTTCATATAGAAACAAATGAGTAATTAAAAGTGGTTTTAATTTTGTAGTTCTTATTTTCTTGGGATTGTGCCAGACTCTGGAGTCCATGCTCCACACCCTGTCCTTCTGGAGGAATTTGGCTAGGGAAAGCACTGTAAGATTTGCTCCCTTTCCTCTCCTTTCCTCTTAAAATCCCTCCTCCCCCTTCTCCCTTCCTGCAACTGGTAAATTGTGAAGAACAGGAATGTTCCTGGGAAGAAACCCAGGCAGAATCACATTCAGAACAAGTCAAAGATTTCTTGCATAGCTGAAGCATGTGTTTGCAATCCCCAATTGCTGGAGCACGTAAGCCCTGCCAGCGCGTGCTGTTCCCTTCAGATGTTCTCATGGAGCTCCAGGCAGTGTCCAGGGCAGTCTGTGGACAACTCTTAGCTGAGACATTGTTCCTTGGCCCATCTGTTAATGGTGCCAAGGCCAAAAAGACTCTTGGTGAAAGGATGACAAACATCCAGTGCTTCCTTCCCAAGCAGCTCTGTCAGGGATGGTCAGAACCATGGGTCTGCATGACCCTCCCTGAGCCACAAACTGGCTCCATGTGGACCAGTGAGAGCTTGGCTGCTACACCCATCCTCTCACCCCAGGCTTCAGGCAGCTCCTGGGATTGATGCTCTCCAGAATAATTAGCATGTGCTGCCCCAACAAAGTATTGCTCAACAGAAAAAAGGACAAAACCATGAGCTCCCTAATTATAACTGCTTGGAAGCAGCAGACAGCCAGTAACTACAGCCTGTTTTCCCTTCTGCTTGAGAGGTGCCACTGATCCAGAGGGAATAGCTCTTCCAAGAGGTGCTGTTTAATGGTTCAAAACCGGAACCTGACAGGGACAAGATGGATAGGAGCTGGGGGCTGAGACACTGGTTGGAGAAACAGAGCTTCAACATATTTGTGAGGAAGATTTTGTCCTTGGCATCACATGGAGCACAGTATAGTACAGGAGCACAAAGTGAGTCCTTGCTCATGCTGGTGCTGATCCTGGGGAAAGGCAGGTTGATGAAAGCATCACTTGTCTTTCCAATGACCTTATCATGTGAGCTCAGCCTGCCAAGAGCTGTCTCTCTCTCCCTGCACTCCTCGTGGTCCGAGCCAACGAGGCTGAACGCGCTGTGCCGACATCTGATCTCGCTCAGCATCGCGTGGCAGTCTGAGGGCTGCACACACATCCCCTCAGAGCAGGATGATGACACCTCTGTGCTTTGCTGCATATCATGTACCTCCATGCTGTCTCCAGCTCGTCTCACTTCCAAACATGTCCAATCTGATTTTGCAATCTTTTGAACGCAAGGTGCCTGAGGGAAGGCTCTGAGCTTGAGGGAGGAACAGAAGAGTCTTCCAAAGCAACATCCTTGACCTCAGTAGCTGTGAGGCTGTGCTGGCTGCTCCTCATGCTGCCAAGAGGGTTCCCACGTCTTTACTGGTGCCTGTCAACAGTAATGAGCAAGGAACACGTGGGGGCAGCAGAAGGCTTTGCTTCCTTGTCAGTCTGGGAGTCTGGGGTTGTATCATCCTTGTCAGACCTCTGCAGGACTGAGGTGCTTCAAGATTTGAGGGTCACTGTGGTGGGCACAAGCCCAGAGTGACAGCTACAGCTGATCAGACTCTGGGAGAAGCATGTCGCAGGACAGAGGGGGTCTGTGGCCTCCTGGGAGCACTGAAACCTGTGCTTTTGTCATTGCATCTGGTCATTCTCCAGATCCTGCAGGCCCAGCCTAAGCACTTCTGTGCTCACATTACAGAGCATGTTAACCAGTAGACAGCTACAGCATTGTCTGCAATGGAAAAATGGCTGGAGTGAAAATCCAGAGTCAGATCCCACTGCATCCCACAGGACAAGCCTTGCTGAGCTTGTTGCACCACGGGCAGGATGGAGCCCAGCACGACCCTGCCAGCGAGGTGAAACGAAACGAAGACATTCTTATCTCCCTGCTCTGCAAAGAAAGATGAAGGGTTCATCTGATACCATTTATTCTCTTGGAGACTCAGAATGTTCAGGTAATGGGAATAAGCTTTGATCTTGGCTGTGAAGGTCTTAAAAGTTTTCAGAGTGGAAACATTTCAGACAGGGAAGTGGCCACATTTACAGAGCAAGGCTGTGGGATTTTCTGGCAGGGCTAGCTACAGGACAAGGTGTCTTTTTCCTGCTCTGGGTGAGCAGAACTTCAGGAGTTGCTTGCTCACCTGATATTTGCCTATTGCTCACATCAATGCTTCCCACCATGACTAACGTGGTGCCTGAGTGGTAGTGGCCCAAGCTGATGCTGGAAATGGCAAGCAACAAAAAAATCCAGCAAAATTCCTGTCACCAGAAATGATGATGGATTGATTATGATAAGGGATGGGAAACAATACAGTCATGTGCTCCATGAGTAATTAAAAATGCATAAAATCAGATAAATGCCCAGCTAGGAAAAGCATTTTCTGTAACTGAGGCTGCTTCTTTAATTGGAAAACGCTGTTAACACAACTGCCTGACCGAAGTGAGGGCAAGAGCTCAGCAGGGCTGGTGCAGATCTGCAAGTAAACAGCTGAATTGCATCTCTCAGCCTCAATCTGCAAATTTCTGAAGCCAAAAGAACAGCTTTAAATGTAAAACTTCTGTTGGCGCTCATGCTTCAATTGGGCTATGTGCCAGGACATGCAAAGACTTAGGGCATTAAAAGTCTCATGGAGATGAAAAGACAGCAGGGAGTCATTTGAGTTGGCTAGTAATGCACTAAGCTATAGCAGAATCTGCCTTCATTCCCTTTAAACCAACTTGTGGGGAGGAAAATTGGGAAAACTGACATTTTATCACTTGTAATTGTTACAGCAAAAGCTAAGCATGGCCCTGATACAATCCCAAAGGAAGGGACCCAGCCCCAAGCTGCCTCAGACTTATAGTAACTGGGCTGTGAAGTAGCCCCGGAAAATGCCCCAAACCACGACCTGACCACCTCTAGAGACTTATGAGCTGCTCTGTTGGCTCTTTTCTCTTCACTTCAAACCATAATCTCAGGCAACCTTCAACCACTGAGTAACAGAACAGGTTTGCATTTACCCTTGTCCTTCCAAAGAGCTCCAAGTGCTTTGAAAACCCACAGCCAAGCAGTGCTATCATGGTACCTCTGCTATTGCACAGTGAACTGCTTCACCCAAGGCTGCAGGACATGTTGGCATGTCAGCACAGCCCAGATCCCAGCTGTCCAGGCAGCTGGGGTGAGCATCAAGCAATGAAGGATGTGTCTGTCTGTCACTAAAGGCTTAGAAAAGCTGCAATTGCAAACTGTGAACAGTACTAAAGTGACACAAACATGAGCAGCATGATCACTGGGTACCAACAAAGCACAACTGGCCAAATCCATTTCTTGTAAGGAAAAGGAAGAGGAGCAGAACAAAGTGTTTCACTCTGTGGGGCTGTGTCCCTGCTCGTTAGTGCTGTGGCTCCCTGCTTGGGTCAGCCTCAGATGGACAGGCTGAGCCTCATTACCAGGAGCCTGAAATCCTTTGCTGGGACTCTTCACTGCCACAAGATGCTTTACAAGATTCCCCATCATTTCACTGGGTATTAGCTTGGACAAATTAATTCCCCTGGGTTTCAAGGCCACTGGGAAGTCACTAATCAGACTTCCAGCTGAGCTGAACACAAGGAAGAACACTGTTAGCAATAAACACAGACAAATCTTCTCTAATTGGAGCCACAGAATGGGTATGTGCTTCTGGGGAAACCTTTGCCTTCCCCATGTTCCCCACACAGAGAGGAGCCCCAGTGGGCAGTGGGGGCTTTTATCATAGTGACAGGGACCTCCTCAGATGATAGCAGGAAAAAAGTCACACCAAAAGCTTAATAAGCATTAAAATCTCACCCACAGCTCTTGTCCTGGCACAGAGTTCTGAAGTGGAAGGGCAGTGTTTCCACTTGTTTTGAGGCTGGTGCTAGGGAAATCTCCAAAAAGCCAAGGGCTAAATGTAATCTTAGTCTTCAAGGAACGGTCTCAGGGAATGGGTCAGAGACACCAACTTCTCAGAGAAGGCTTTGTAGGTCCAAGGCCTGGATGCAGGGAGGGAGTTTCACCGTGGTCTCCTCCGTGACAAGTTGAGCAGGGTCATGCCCACAAGGAGACAGTCAAAGTTGTATGTGGGTGCATGGGAGCATGTTGCTCATGATGCTTGGCCTTTAAACCTGCCAGGACCCTGGGGAAGCCAGGCCAGAACCTTGTGCTTGGAGTGCTGAAATCAGAGCAAGGACAAGAGACCAAACAAAGGGGGAAGAATTAAAGGGACAAATCCACAGGTGAAAGGTGCAAAGTGTCATCTTTCTTTTGTGTTCCCAGGTGGGACTTGACCAGCAACAGAATGAATACCACAGAGAATCAGAGGGCAGTGGGTCAGGGAACACCCTCTTCACCTCATTGCTTGAAATTCAGACCACACAAATGCTGAGATCTTGCTCAAAGCAAAGCACTGTCCCCTCATCTCATTGTTACATACAACCCAGTGCTTGTGGATAGCAGCTACAGAGAATTAACATGAGAAAAAGTAGCTGGATTGAATTTGCCAAGGGAGAAAAAAAATGACAGGCATGTTGTTAAGGAAGAATGAGCACTAGTTCTGTTTATTCTGATTCATTTTGTTTGATTGTGCTTGTCCTAGGAAATGTGAGAGCTGGTGGGGATCATATCAGCAAAGAAAATAGAAGAGCAACAAGCTGGTGGTTTAGAGTTCATGCAAACATTGTGCAAGTCACTGAAGCAGAAGAAAAGAGTTGGCTCAGAGGCAGCCACTAAGTTGGGAAAGGATCTACTGATAGAATACTCTTGGGGAAGCATCTCAGAATGATGTGAAAGAGACAGGTAATGGTGCTGCAGAGCTAAGCCAAGCAATCAGCAGAGAATACAGCTTTGTTTGGGGTTTTCTTTGCTTTCCTCTCCATTCTCTCCCATTTATTCCTGGAAGAAAGAGAGAGTGTTTTTGCCTGCAGAAATCTTTGTGCCTGAAGAGGTAACACCAGGGTGTGCTCCTGCACCAGAGCTGAACTTCTGGGTAGCTTTGCTTCAACTTGCTGGAGAAAATAATACTAAAATTCTTAGTTATGGATCTCTATATGATCATCACCTCTACTTCAAGCATCTGCACTTACAAACTCCTTGTTTGTAGGGATGAAACAGATCACAATGGCTTCAACTCACAGAAAGTGACTCCCACCAGCTACTCTTTGTGGAAGTGCCAAGGGAAGGAGATGAAGTCCCAGGTGGCCAGAGAACACAAGGTGTGGCTGGCCAGGAGGAGAAGATACTGTCAAACACGTGGCGTCTGGAGAGGTGAGGGAATTCAGGACAGCTCCTTGGTCCAGCCGACAAACCTTCCTGCCTTTTTTCACAGATGTGATGTGCTTACAGATGTTCCCTGAAAGGGGCAGTAGAGACCAAGCCCACACAATGAACAGAAAGAGATGTCCTGATCAGGGAGAAACAGAGAATTATTTGCAATGTTTCCTTTCCTTGGCATACAGAAGCTCCACCATGTGTCTATTCAAAGAAAACCAATGAGACCTACATAGACCAAAATAAAACTGGTTGCTAGAACACAATATAATCTCAATCCACTCTGGGATTGCTTCCTTCTCCTGCTTTTGAGAGGAGGGCACTAACTCTGCCCAAATGTGAGTGCTGGGTGGGTTGCAAAGGTGTGTGTGCACTGGAGAATTCTTTATAATGCACAAATTAACATCTGTGTCACTGCAGCAGCATGGCAGCCTTGGAGTTGGATTATTGGCAGGGGAACAGTAATAATTTGGGAAAGGTTTATTATCAGGCTCATGAGTACCTACACCACAGCTCATCACTAACACAGCCTGTCTCCCAACTAACCTTGAAAGAGAGGAGACAAGAGGAAAAGAGGTGCTTAGAATGTCAGGGTTCCCAACAGTTCATGTTGGTGTGAAGGTGTGAAACAGGGAAGCCCATCCTGGACCACCTTTACAATCTCTTTAGGCTCTCTTGAACCACTCAGAATTCATTCTAGAGCTGATTCAAGTTGCTGCCTGGAGAAAAAGGCAGTTCATCTGGAGCAAACCCCTTATATGTTACTTCCTTTAAGCCACTTATCCCAGCCCTGTCCTATTGCTTTATGCCATTCTCTAGCACTGTCCTTCATCCCCAGTGGAGAGGTTGATTTTGCTGATGGAGATGTTCAAGAGCTCCAGTCATGGAGCAATACAGCAGGCATAAACAATGCAGTTAGTGTCTTCCTCTAAGAGTTTCTCTACTAAGAGTAATATTAGAAATCCTGAAAGCAAGCAGGGAGCAATGTGAGGTGAGAAACCAGCTCTGCAGCAGAGGAGTTGATGCAGTAACAGCTTTATCAGGAAACCAAGAACCCTTTCTGGTCCTGCTCTCAGCATAGCTCAACACACCAGCAAATCTGGCTGCAGATTGAAATCTTGGCTTCCCCTGAAGCCAATGGCAAACATCCCACTGGCTTCAATGGGAGCAGGACTTCATGCCAGATCTCGTGCTTCCCATTCCTTTGCCGTAGCCATGAGAGCAAACTTCCCTT
>NW_008677703.1:180532-183382 GCF_000695815.1 Acanthisitta chloris | reverse complement strand
AGCCTGAGAAGTATCAATGGGAAATGAAAGACTTCTTTTCAACAGAAATGGTGATTGTCCTAGAGAACAACTTGCTTAGAGTTACGGGGCTGCCTGGAGCCCCTTTTCTTTCCCTCTGAAATTTTTCTCATAGGCTTTAGCTGCCCACAGGGTGCTCAGCAGCTCAGCAACAGTTCTTGGCTGTGACGAGGTCACTAGTGGGGGAAGTGGTTTGAGCTGAGTTATGCACCCAGCAACACTCATCTCTCCCAATCTTAACATCCCTCATTCCATGTCTGCTCTCACAGCAACACTTGTACACAGTGTGACTTACAGCAACACAGCAAACAGGCAGTTTGCTCATTTCTGCTTTGATCACTACAGAGTTGATAAAGAAAGGTAAAGGAAGGGATGCTGGAAGGGCTGTGTGCTGACCACACAGGGCTCTACGTTTGCTCTGGCATGAGCATCTCTCTGCTGAGCTGAGCATCTTGAGATCCCCAAGCTATTTGTGAGGTGGCAAGGTCACATCTCTCATTTCCTGCAAGCCTTTGCTTTCCTTGGCAAAAATCAAGAATTTTGTTAGGGAAATCTTGGTGGGTGTTTTGTGATCACTCAAGCACAGCAGATTACTCGAGGGTGTATACAGGACCTCCTGTCTTCTAGACATAGGAAAATGAGTCTGTTTGCTCCAGAAATTCAGGAGTCACCAGCATGGTGCTGACCACCTGTATTATTCCTTAGGTCAGGCAGCATGTCTACTGGACAGATTGATGTCTGTACAGCTGACTGTTTGCATATCAATTCTAGAGGCAAAGGAAATTCTTCAAATCCCAGAGCACAAATGTGCACTGCTACAGAAAAGCAAGTGGAGATGTGCCAAGTTACAGCTCCTTAGTTGCTGCCCCTGTAAAGAATGCCCTGCAAGGAAAACGGGAAAATATTTCATGAAGGAGCAAAGATAACACAAGACAATCTGGCAAAGGGTAGAATTTAATATTAATGGCTTTCCTTTAGTCACTGTATTTCCTGTTCCGAACTTAACCCTCTAAAATCAGCAATGGTCAGAGAAAGGCTATAAATTAAAGGTCTTTCACTACAGGACCTCAGAGCACTTTGCAAATGTTAGGGACTGCTGAGGGATGGCTTGTCCCTAAAGAGACTGTCCATGTAGCCAATAGATGCTTTGGCTGCTGAGGCCAAACACTGAAATTTGGCTTCTGCCCTACTATATGAGAACATCTTCCTTCTTTGTCTCCCAGGTTCCTGTCATCACAGCAACCCAGGAAATGAGAGGAGCTGGGCTTCCCTTGAATTCAGGGGGGAAAACCCCCTTCCTCATGGACAGATGGGTAACAGACACACAGCCCCGATGTGCCATTTCAGCCCATCAGACTCTTTAGGATCTTGTCCCTGCAGGTCCTCAGGGTTATGCAGAGACAGCTCATGGCTGTTCATGGCTCAGCTCCTGGTGCATCTAAACATCACCACTAAGCAGCAGCACACTGAAGCTTGTTTTGGAAGCAGCTGGACCAGCCCCACCTCACCACCTTTCCCTGCCAACCGGTGCTTGCCTGGAGGAGTCCAAACAACAGTCAATGCAGATAAGAGATGGGCAACAAAGTCCTTTGCTCTGAGGGGATCCTTCGTGACACCCACATCTTCCTTTAACCTGGCAAAGTACCTGAATTACTGAGCTGACTTGCCAAGAGAGATTTAGGCTGGAAGCATCTCTAGAAAGATGTCTCTCATTAGGAGCAGAGAGCTGGCTGGGGCACATAGCTGGGGAGAGAAGTGTTAGTCATCTCCTGCCTTGTGTTGGGTCCTTTGGACAGTCTCCTCTCCTGCAAGATGCACTGTTTTGCCTGTGTGACTGCTGGCAGAAATCAATGAGCAGAGCTGGTTGAAAATTTTCCATCAAAACAATATTTCTGCTTTGCCAGAAGATAGTTTGAAAAATAAGGGTAAGAAATAGAGAAAAGTGTTTGGGTTTTGGCTGACATTGTTGGTCAAAAAATCCCAAACTTGAGATTTTTTAGCCAAAAATGGAAGTATTTGGGGAAGGCAGAGGAGGAAAGGGAGGTATCTGGCAAGTCTTAGTGATACCTTGAATAACATCTATGAAAATTTTGACAAATATGGGGATGTTTTTGTCATTTTTTTCCCATAGTGAAGGATGCTTCTGCTTTTAGAACCATTCTGTGGGGAGGCTGGAAAACAAACATGTAAAACTGCCTTTTCTTTCTTATACCTATGGCTTCAGATATTCCATAGCTTGTGGTATAAGCACAGGCAGCAGTTCCTCTAGAGACACACATCAGAAACACCAGATCTCTCCCAGGAGCTGCCCAAGAGCCTATTACCCCAAACCTGCAGTTCTCAGAAAGGGACACACACAGAGCTGGTCCTGCTCTGAGTTTGTACAGCTGATGCAAAGCCTCGATAACCTCCCAGTTGCCTTACACACAAATAAACCAAGGCACTGCCTGTGATGGAAGGTACTGAACACACAGCTGCTGCAAAACCATCCATGCTTAACAGCCAGCCAGCCACAGGCAATGTTGTTGCAGAGAGAATGGCACATAAATACCTGGGAACCCACAGAAAGCTGTTTCCCATCTTGCTTACACAATAATGTGGTTTTTCTTATTCCCCTTTAAAATTGTTTCTTCAGCAAAACACAGTTGGAAAAAAAAAGAGAAAAAAAAAGGAGAGTTGGAAACTTCCTTACCCTGTGGGAAATGTGGCTGACAGCACTTCTTGGGCTCTGTCACTGTCCCCTCCTGAAGGAATCTCTGGCCAGTGATGTAAAGTGATGGGAGGAGAAGCCACGAGCAAGAGCAGCAGCAGCAGCTCCAGAGCTGATGGTGC
>NW_008677703.1:179677-180503 GCF_000695815.1 Acanthisitta chloris | reverse complement strand
CTTCAACACAAACCTGGGCATGAAGCAGAGGTGCTGAAGCCAAGGCAGCACAGGTGGCACAGAAGGTGAATCAGCTCTGTGCAAAAATCGAGATGTGACAAGTTATTAGGCAGTGAGGAGCAGGGGAGGTTTGATTTATAGTGATTTCCTAAGGAATTAGAACATGATTCTGGACAGGATTTATATTTTAAACAACACTTAATTTTTTTAAAGGACTAATTCAATCTAGATGTGGATTTCATACCTTTTCCTTACTGAGAGCAGCACTGGGGGAAGCAGGTTCAGAAGTACTGATGGGTCCTGGCAGGGCCTCTGACTGCTGCAACTCCCCTTGCTGACAGCCTGAGCTTGACTCTCATCCTACGACAGCCTGGGGTTACAGTCCTGGCCACTTCCACCACAAGCAGCTCTGGCTCAGAGCCCCAAAGTGATAAAAGACTTCTTGTGTGATCATCTCAGGAGGGAAGTTTGGTGCCAAACAAAGCTGCAGTCTGGTTGGGTCTTTTTGTCATTAGAGACAAAATCAAGGGGAAAAATACAGAGCTGGGAAAAGAAATGGAAGCTGCAAAATGTTCAAATAATGTCTTTTCCAAGAAAATGAAAAAAAAACCCAAACCCAACAACCCCAGAAAGGCTTGTCTGGTTGTGCTGACCAGGCCATGGTTGAACTGATCTTGGTGCAACCTGAAGACCCTGTTAGAGGATTCCCTTTCCCCACTGATCCATTGGCACTCTGAGTAGTTCCTCTGCCTGTCTCCAGGAAGGCTGACAGTGATGGTGTAGTGTGCAGTGACCTGTCAGTGATCTTTCAACAGCTGATGGTTTC
>NW_008677703.1:170047-179622 GCF_000695815.1 Acanthisitta chloris | reverse complement strand
TTTCCCTCTGCCAGCCCATGTGTGGAGCAGTATCCTTGCTTGGGGCTGGATCTTGCAGCCCAGTTCAGTAAGGGACATTTCTGAGGTGATGGGAATTCTACCCTTGGCTACTTCCAATAGTGAAAAATGTGTCTGAGGATATAAAACCAGTGGGGAATATCCTTTTCCCTCCCCTGCCAGAGCAGTAACCACACTGCAGGCTCACTCACTCGTGTCAGAATCGGCCTAGGCTCCTCTCCGAGCCTTTTCAGACTGCTGCTGCCAAGAATCCCAGTTAACTCCTTTGGGAATCTGCCTTCTCCCCAGGAACACCTGCAGTCTTTTGAGAGAAGGACTAATTCTTTGGGCATGGCCTTCCAGCATCCACATGTCTGTGTGTAGACTCTGTGCCACTGCACAAAGAATATTGAATAATTATAAAAGACCTCAAACCAAAAACCATCCAAAAAGCAACATTGAGGGGGTCACCAGGCTACTACAGGAGTGTGATGAGAAAAAGAGATTTCCTCAGAGGGCTGAGGGAGGAGGCTAAATGCACTTGAGCAGATGAGGGAAAGTATTTTGTCTAGACCCCAAAGGTGATGAAGTTTCTGATGGGTGCAAAGGAAGTTGGAGAGGGACAAAGCAGCTGCAAGAGCAAGAGGGGAAAGGGATAATGATCATGCAGGGAGGGCAAGGCCAGGAGCTGTGCCAGTGGAAAACAGAGGAAGGACAAGGCAAGCAACTCTGGAGTTACACTGCCCCCGAGGCTTGGGAGAGGCTGCAGACACGAAGGATGCAAGGGCTCACCTGGAGACTGAATTGTGCCCAGAGCCAATCCCAGAAATGATGTCCTGTGGGCTCCACCATGGTGAGTGTGCAGAGCTGCTCTCTCCTGTGCTTGAGGCTGTGACATGACCCAGACAAGTCCTGCAAGTCAAGCTCCACCCAGGGCTCAGAGGGACGAAAACATGAAACACCCAAACAGGAGGCTTTCACAGCCAAACAGGAGGAACTGAGGGAAACCACAACTCTCCATGAAGCACAACTGCTTCTCTCCAGCCCAGGGCAGACACCTACCCCAGGCCATGGAGACCCGGTCAGTGTCTCGGCTGTGGTGACGGGGAACTCACATACAAGGCCCAGACATCAGCTGCAGGTCTCTGCTAACTGGGAAAGTCTGTCTGAGTGTCTGGCAGACACAGCAGATCGGACAAAATAACAAATGTGGTACAATGCAGCCTCCAGGCATTCTTCATGGGGTCTGTCACATGAAAGTGGCATGAAAGGAGATGAGGTGATGCAAGACACATGGAGGTCAGCGCTGGAGACTCTCTGATTACCTTCTGGGTAGTTACTGCTAAGGGGAATTTGTGGTCCTTTCTGCTTACATAATCTCTTGTTCAAATTCTCTTTTTATAAACAAACAATCCTTCCATCTGAAGGGAAGATGCTTCACTCCTGCTTGTCCAAGCCAGTTATGCTGTTGGAAAATCTCTCTCCAGGCAGCCCAGCCCACTTCTGAAGACTGTGAAGAGAAGCCAGAGACATGATAAAGGGACAAAAAAAAAAGGGGACACAGAAAAGAGAACTGGTCTTTGTGCATTGACAGTGTCTGAGGAACTCCTGTCTTACTCACCTGCCTCCAAGTCAAGATAACCAGGAGGATGCTGAAGTGCAAGTGGTTTGGAGAAGTATAATCACACAGGTCCATGTTTTCAAAGAAGAAATGCTGTTCAGGAGCAGTTCCCAGGGCCTGCCTGTCCCTGAGCACACTATATTCCTACAGCAGCAGGACAAGTGAGGCAAACAATTTGCTAGCAAGTAGGTCACCAGGGCTTCTTCTCTTACCCCATCAGAAGTGTGAGTGTATTGAACACGAGCACATCTGGTACAGCTCTTCTCTGCCTGGAACTCCACAGCATATTGGTGTTTGTACTGACACTCTTCAGTAAGAAGAAAACATTCCTTTCCCAATGGAAATGGACCATGTGGTGTAGGGGAAAGCACAAAGGAACATGTGGTTTTCACTCTACCAGCAGAGCAGAGTCCTCCAACAGCAGTACTCTCGGTGATGAATGGGGCTGATGTCAGGATAAAGTGATCCATATTGAGCCTTTTGGAAAGAAATTTCCTTCCAGAGAAAGCAGGGTCCTGCCAGCTTGCTGCAAGGGACCAGGAGACAGCTGAGGCTGCTGTGGACACCACAACTTGCGAGAGAGCAAAGGGAACAGGTGAACTTGCTGGAGGCAGAACTGAGCTCCAAGCAGCCAAGGAGAAATTCTGCTTTCCTCCTGGTACTTCTGTGCCAAAGCACTGGAGTTATCTGACCCCACCTGCCTTTAGTGAGCTTGGCTCAGGTGTCTTAAATAAAAACCCAACTGAGCTCACAGGGAAGGGCAATGGCTTGGGTAGGAGATGGGGATTAGGAGTAAGAGAAAACAGCAAACTGCTACATGCAAAATAGGGAAACTAAGTATATAAGCCTACTGGATTTATGTAAGAGATATTGGCACATACCAGGAACATTTCAAGCCAAATGTATGACAGCATTCCTTACACCCCTCCCACCCATTGCCATATCCCAGCTTAATGCAAAGCCTTTTGGCTTCCAAAGGCTTAGAGCTATGTTTTATTGTTCAAACAGGTCAACAATTGCAATCAGATGTTGACTGCAGGCAATACACAAACACGATGATGTGTTAATGCACAGCAACATTTGGATGGAGTTTCTACAACCTTGCTGCTGTTAACAGCCATGTGTATGGTGGCAGCTGGGCTGGTGTCTCCTTTGCCTGCCTCAGAAAACCAGGGAGTTGATCAGTGCTGTGCCATGATAAACCAGCCAGAGTGAGATCAGAAAAAGGGCTTTAATTTGAAAGTAAGTATAAACTCCATTTCTGGAAATAATTTTTGGGAGGAGAACTCTCACTTCAACTGTACTTTGGTTTATTATTAAATCATAGAATCATTTAGGTTGGAAAAGACCTTTAAGATCATCAAGTCCAAGCATTAACCCAGCACTGCCAAGTCCACCACTAAAACCATGTGCCTAAGTTTTTAAGGCTGCTTCAGAAAGATGCTGCTCTGATCTCCAAGAAGTGTCCTTTTAACAAGAATTGAGCTGGAATGGGATACACATGATGGCACCTTTGGATGAGAGAGGATCCAACAAGATGTACCTCTAAGCAAGAAAACACCTTCACCACGTTGAGGATGGAGTTAAATAGGACAAAGATTCTGACTACTGCCTACAACAAAGACATCCAAAACACTTGGCACTGAGTAATTCCATTTATTTCACACCAGGGCAGTGTGCAGCTAGGTTATGTAGGTACCTTCCCAATGGATGGGAGAGTTTTGTTCCAATATAAATTTCCACATGCTCAGCAGTGTTCATCATCAGGTGGTGCCTGTGGAGCTGCTATCACTAAACACACAGCAAGCTGCCTCCTCCTCTCAGCTCCAGCACACATCAAGAACAACCCTTCTCAACAGCACTTGCAAAATGTCCCTCTGCCCATGCACAAGCTTTAGCCTCCCCACAGCCTGCTCAGTGATACCCCAAATGGAGTCTGGTGCACTTCTTCCAGGCAGGAATTATTGACTGTTGTGTCACTGACCACAGACCTTGCAAGGCATTGTTCAGGTATTAACATTCCCTGTGCTTTGGTCTGCAACCTGACCAGGACAAGACCCATCATTTTGTGATTTGTTAGCACACTGAGAACTCTGAGATCACAGAATTTTACTGCCAAATGACCTTTTACACCTACCACAGCTATCAAACAATTGGCTTGGACTTCACCAAATCCCAGTCTCAGTCCAGTATTAGACAGATGATTAATGTACCACTTACAGCTTCACTCCTCTCAATATTCATGCTGTTTGGTTTGCTTTGTATTTTTCTTTCAAGTTCAGAAACCCTTTTAAAGTTGTTATGGAAAAAATAAATTTATTATTCAACATAATTTGTTCAAAATGGAATGATTCTCTTTTTTTTGGCTTCTCTTTTTTTTTTTTTGGCTTTCATTTACAACTGTTTCCATTCATTTTGACTGTTTTTATCTTTCTGATTTCTAACCAGCACCAAGAAGAAAATTATCATGGATACAGTACATATGCAAATTAGCTAATGGAAAAATATATACATTTCACTCTGTAATGAGAAAACTTAGATGATATTATTGCCATGGAGAATATATCCCTGTATTATAATAAAATATCAAGCAATAATCGACTGCTAAGATTCTTTTCCACCAACAAAAAAATAGCACCATACATGAGATAGTGAGAATCTACACTCAATAACACAATTGTGCAACTAGAAATGTACAGTACTTTAGTAACAGTACAGAGTATTGTTTACAATATGGAAATACCACCACTGTAATCAAAAGAGCATCAATCTCTTATGAACAACTAAAAAAAGTATTGTCATAGATACACTGAAACAAACAGCTTTTCTTTTCACCAGAATGTGGTAACTGAGGGCAGAGCATAGCTGTGAGTTCATAGTAAAGCTCCTATGAAGTGATACACAACAGAAGTGCAGGAGTACTGAGCAGAAGTTAATTGTGTTGTTGCTATTGTTTTTCTGGCTGTTCCAAGATGGGAAAGTTGTCACCATATGCAGTAAGGGAATGGACTAAAATGGAGCTGTGTTGTGCCAGCAGTTTTTCATTAGAGCTGGGTTTTGATTATTAAAAATAAAAGGTTGATGCATGCTAATCTGTTGGCTGTGAGAGCAAGTGAGGTGGTTTTTTTCAGTGCTCAGTCAAAAAAACTCCTTGGAAATGTCCTTTGGGTCCAGGATCTAGCAGACTGGGATAGGCCACAGGTCTAGACAGTGGCCAGTAATGAATTATTACTGAAAACCCTAAGAACTAAGCTCCTTCCTCTCCTTCTAGCAGCCCACCCTTTGCCTAGAGAGGGTGACAGATCAGCACCAGAAGGAACGTGTTCCCTGCTGTTTAAAAGCACCTTTGATTCCCAGTAATGATAAATACACATGTAATTCTGCCCAGATAAGAGAGCAAACCGATGGCAAATCCTTCACCAGCCCAACCTGAGTGTTAGGAATGCAAAAAATGCTCAGTGAGGGGGTGGCATCTCATTGGGCTGGGCCAATCATGGGCAAACGTTGCCCATTAAAAAAGAGAAACAGCAACCTCAAAGTGAGTGAGGGATGTAAGGGGGATCCATCTCAGCCAAACTGCTGTGGGGTGGCTGTGGTGCAGGGAGACAGCAAGGACAGTCCCAGTGTCACTGCAAGGTATGACAGCAGCCAAAGGGGGAAATACCTCTGTGAATTACCAGGATAAATCAGGTCAACTGGGCTCTGTCTGATCTCTTTGAGCTTACTCGTTAGCAGTTCTTCTACCTATTAATTTGCCTAACTGAACATCACTGTGGCATTGCCTAAATCTTCCCAGTCACCCCTGCCAGCAACATTTTCCATTGATTACTTTCTAAGTAGTTACACAACCTCTGCTTTTGGGCAGCAGGGTGGGAATAACAGAAGAACGAGGTCTGATCCTGATTATAAGTTGCCATAAAAACATCCAGTATAACAAAAACCAAGCTGGAATCATTTCCCTGATAGAGAAAATCATCTGAGGCATTGGAAAGCAGATATGTTTGAGACAGGCACTTGAGAAGAAAAGGGTGTGCAACTGTGCCTTTGTGCATCAGGCCAGCCCTGGTGTGCACACATGCTCATTTGCACTAAGAAGCAGAGATGCAGATAAGCCTGTGATGAACATTATCTCCCTGTGCTTGAAAACTTTAGCCCTTAATTAAATGCTAATGGGTTATTCTGGTGAGGTCTTGGATATGGAAAGGATTGTAATAAGGAAGAAGAGGTTGCTTTAAAGATATGTTAGGTACTAAGAGTCTTTATCCCTCTTTACATTGGAAAAAAAAAAAAGAGACAACAGCAATAAAGACAACCTAGGGCCAGGTGAGAGCCTGGCCCAGGGGCTGGGGGAGTAGCTGGGCTTGGTTCTGTGCTCAGCTCCAAAGGGTAAAACAGTCACACACAGTTCTGGAGCGAGTACAAAGCTGCAGTTATCCCAAGGGCTCTGTTCCTGTCAGGAGGAGTGGGCTGAAACCTAACCACGGCACCACTGGCCTTGCACCCAGCAAGGGAAATGATACATGTTGGAGCAAGATGTGATAGGGAGACACTGATCTGTGTGACAACAGAGGGCACAAACTCTGTCCTGGGCAGAGCTCCTGTTTCAAGTCTCCCATCACAGAGAGGAGTTTGGTTTAAAGTGCAGAGACATGGAAGAGGATCATATGTGCAGCACTCACTAAGTGCTCTGATAGCACCAATCTGATAGCACCAAACCTGATAGCACCACAAAAGTAAGTCAGGGAACATTCAAATACAGTGAGTAAATTCCCAACCCTTTCTGAATGCAATGGAAGTCTTAGCCTTATGGTTTCAACAGGCTCCAGATTATACTTTGTAATGTGCAATGTCTTGTATCCCTGACTCCTTTTGACTCAACAGGCTACATAACCTCAGCTGTACACAAGAGCCCAGAGACAGGGAACACCTGCTCTGCTCTCCACTCCATCCTTCTCACAAAGGTGGTTCCAAATCCAGTTTCTGTTCCAACCCTACCCAGTTTCATGGTCCTCATAAAACCCAACAGTCTCATTATCTGATTGACTTCTAAAAACTGGAGAGAGATTAGGTCAAGCAACCCCTCAGTGAGCTCCACTGGATGAAATGATTTCTGGCTTCTCTCATCTCATGTGAATGGTTCTTGCTTAAAAATGACTATCTATGGCTGTTAATAAGCTTCCATTTCATTAAGCTCAGAGAACAATTAGGTTTCATAAAAGAAACTATATTATTCTGGGGAAAAAAGAGAGAGGATTGTTTTTTCAACTCAGAAAGAAAAGCAGTCCCTATTAGTGTCTCTAAAAACAGGACTCGGAATGTTGGACGTAATTATCCTGACTTTTCTGTAGGAATTTCAGAGATGTCCATTCTCTGCTATCAGTTTTCACAGGCTTCTACAGCAAATCCTCTCTTTAAATTAAGCCTTTCATTTATGCATGTCCCTCCAAGCCCACTCCACAGTGGGGTAACTGCTGAGAATTGAAAACATCAGACGAAAGCCAAGATTAAAAGATTAAGTAATGTCTCTACCTTTGCTGAATTATTTTGCCAGAGGCCTTCCTTCATGGAGGTACCCAAAACCTTATCCAATGTAATCACTTTGCACCTCTTGTCCTTTTCTTTAATGGTACAAGCCATCCAGTGGCTGGTGAGTTAATATATTAAAGTAAAAAGCATTAATGAAACATGTGAGGATGTCAAAATACTCTGAAATGATTGGCTCCTTGAGATGACCCTTTCTGTTTGATTCTTTTAAGGTGGATGAGTGGATTACTTTGGTATCCAGTCTGTAGAGTTAGTTTCAAGTCTCATTAGGTATTGCTTTGGGATCCACCACATTGTAGCAACTCGTGAAGTTCCAGTACTCAGACCTACTAGTCCGTGATTTACATACAAACAGCTGGAATACTCTAACAAGTAGCACAGGTTCATTAACTTTTCTGCTGCATCTTGTTTGCATAAAAGTCTCTGCAAGTCTGGCAGCAGCGCTGGTACCACCTCATGTCTTGGCACAGGTTCTTCTCCCGGATCACCCTGCAGTACACTGTCCACTGGTCTCCTGTGCACTTGTAGGTGAGAGCAGCTTTGGAGGAGAAAACAAAGGAGAAACTAGCAGATTAGCCAGGGAATAGCATTGCAGGTGTGATTAAAATCCCTGCACCTGAAGGAAGGGAGGCCCAATCTCATTCTCAGCACTGGAGATCACACGATGTTCTTCCTACTGTAATCAGGCTCTTGGAAGTGCTTCCTCGGACATGACTGGGGAGTGCAAACCTCTTCATATCACATCTGCTTTGTCTCAGTGACAAACAGGCCTGGATGAACCATGGGACTAAAGCTTCAGCACAGATTTATGCCCATGAACTCCACATAGCAGCCAATGGGAAGCTGTGTGATGTGGCTGAATAAAGGACACACCCTGCAAGGATGTCTGAGATAGACCTTAACAATATGAGATGAGAGGCTTTACATAATAGGAACTGAGCCACAAACAAGGCTAGGACTAACATTTGAGAGGTCCATGGTCCCTTATAGGTTGTGAAGTCAGATGGGAAGCCTGTTGAGGAAGTGACATAGCTCAGGTGCCTGTGAGGCACAACAAACTCCCTTGAAGGTGTCTTCACTGAGAGACACTGGACACACATGTATAAGTCAGGTGAGGTGAACTCCACACTTAGATACTTCCGAAAATGCTACCCAGGTTGAAATCCATTCTGGAGTGAGGACAGCACTGGTTTTGTAGACTACTAGAATTTTTTTCTGTGTATTATTTTTTTTTGTGCTGATGTTTCCGTTGCAGAAAACAGAAAATTTGGTTTAAAGATAATCCAATTAGAATTGTTTATAAGCAAGAAGAGCAAAACACTCAATGATATATCTTTCTGCTAATATCAAATATCATTGTTTCTGGCCCTAGTGATTCCAAGCCTGGTTTAGAAACAAAAGCATCCCAAATTACTTGCAGATTACTTTCAGCAGGGACTTGAGCCTCCTCAGTCCTCTAAACACGTGAGGGTTTTATTGCTTTGTCCTACAATGTGAATTAGGATGGATTTCTTGTCTCATCAGTGTATCAAGGGCTTAGTTCCCAAATGAAATGTTTTCCTTTCACTGTGTTCTTAGTGCTAAAATATCTGGGAAGTACTCTCATATGTTCTTTACCAAAAGAAGTTAGAAGCTCCTCAGTGTGACTGAATTTGCAAGAATGAAAGTTCCCATTTTCTCTCAAACATCTGGGAAACTTTTGGGAAACAAATTTCAGTTCAAAAGCTTCAAGTCCAGTCCTAGTTTAAGTGTTATTTAATACTGGATAGAAAATGGTTCCCAGTGAGGGTGGAGGCTGTTCTCTCTGGTAAGCTCTTACAGCATTGTTTACAACTCAGCCTCTTGTACCAAAACCTAACGGGAGGCACCGATGAGGTCCTGGCAGTGTAGCCAATGCCTTAATTTAGCTTCATCTTACTGGTGATGATGTGTGAAATGTAAAGAAACCAACTTGGTTCTTGGAGCTGTGGCTGAACACACAGGGATGAAGTTTGGAAAACTATATTTTTAGCATATTTGTATTTTTATCCCCTTATAAACTGAGCAAATATGATGTGGAAAATCATGGGATTCCCACAAGTTTGTACTAACAGAGGCATTCTTAACTAGTGACATTTCTTGAATCCAGTGTTAAGGTGTTTTGGGAAACAGATGGCTTATCACCATATTCCCATGGAAACATTAAGGTTGGAGGAGAAGCTATATTTTTAGCATATTTGTATTTTTATCCCCTTATAAACTGAGCAAATATGATGTGGAAAATCATGGGATTCCCACAAGTTTGTACTAACAGAGGCATTCTTAACTAGTGACATTTCTTGAATCCAGTGTTAAGGTGTTTTGGGAAACAGATGGCTTATCACCATATTCCCATGGAAACATTAAGGTTGGAGGAGAAGCCTAATCGAGTCTA